>NW_006399920.1:5394407-5444473 GCF_000299155.1 Elephantulus edwardii | reverse complement strand
TTATGGTCTCTTTAGGGTATATTCCCAGTAGTGGAATTGCTGGGTCAAATGGTATCTCTATTTGCAACTTTTTGAGAAAGCGCCACATCGCTTTCTACAGTGGTTGCACCATTTTACACTCCCAGCAACAGTGAATAAGGGTTCCAGTCTCTCCACAACCTCGCCAGCATTTGTTGCTTGCTGTTCTGTTAAATTTTGCCACACACCCTACTCTTTAAAAACAAACCACATAGAAAATGCATGAAGCCGCTTTAAGTCAGATAGAGATTAACTTTTAAACTATCTGATGTTTTTGAATTAGCGGTTTAAGTACTTGGCAAAGAATAACTACTCAATGCAATCATTGATGGATGTAAATATGTTTCTTTTTTCTCCTTTTTGGAGTCATGATTTTTGTGTTTGTGTTTCCTATTTTCTACCAAAGATCAAGAATAGCTTTGCATTTTCTTATTCTGGATGGACAGTATTTGAAACAAGTTTTTCACTCTCCCTGTAAAATGAAAGCACTTACTAGTGTTAAATGGGAACTTCCCACACAGCTACATTCATTCTCCAATAAATTTCAAATGGCAGAAATGGGTAGAAGTCTTCTTATAGAGGTGACTTGTGAGCTGGAGGCTGGGTTTTCCAAAATGTAGTTGAGTCTGAGGTGGCTCATAACTTGTCCATGAGCATCTCTGAAGAGATTTCCACATCACTTGGGCACCATTGTTTGTGGCATGTACTCACCAGATTTCCTAGATAAAACCCATCCTGATGTTTCTGTCCTTGAAGATCTCACTCAGGAGCCCTCTGTAACTGACCTGACTTCATGGGACTTCATGTGGGAAATGGAGCGGACTATTAGAGACGTACTTCTCATGAGATGTTTTCAGGAGCCTAAGCAATCTCTTCACTTAGCAGAGATGTTTTCAGAATGAAAGGCTTGGAAGAAACTTTTCACATTTTTAATTATGGGATGAATTGGTCTCATTAGCTTCCAAGCCTCACTCTTAAAGGCCATACATTTTCTAATTAGTGTCAGTAAAGAGGAAGAAATTGGTGTTCTTTTAGATCAGGGTTTTTAACTCAGGGCTTGTAAATGGTCTTTCAGAATGATCTTTTAATACTTTGAAATTATAAAATTTTTTGATATGTAAGTGATGAGTGAGCACTAAATTGCATAAGATTAGCACAGATGGCCATTAAAAAATGACAGTAATTTAAAAATAGTTTCGTCTTTCTCTAAGTCTAGCATCTAGCCCTGAGCCCTGTGTGTACTTAAACTATTAAACTATTAATGTTTATATCAGTGATTGGTATAACAAGATGAAATGTTATAGTAATAAGTAATTTTAAGAGAAATATTATAGATTGATATAGATATGTAGATACAGATCTAATATACTACAATTAAAGGCACATAGATCATAAATATAAAGTGATGCCACTTAACTAGTTTCTAAACTTAATTTAGACTTAATTAGGAAATAATTAAGGAAGTCTTTTAACTTCTATGGTGGGTATCTGAAAAAAAATGGCTTTCTTAATGAATAAAATACAGTGATCTCAGTGTTAAAGATTAGGCTTTAATTTAGGCTTATGATTTGCAATGATCTATCCCACCTGCTGGTACAGTACCTAAGATGTCCCTCTAATCTATAAATCAATCAACATCTTCTTATGCAGAAAGACAGTATTTCTTGTTTCCCTGGAAGGGACACTGTATTGTAAAAAGTCCCAAATGCATGTCTGAATTAGGAGGAGAGCCTTTCAAATATACAGGCTGTTCAGCCTCCTCTCTAGATAGCTTGAGATGGGAGTCCTACAATCAGTATGTCTCATAGACACATTCAGGTCATTAGGGAGCATTGGTTAAGTGGACAGTACCTTAAATTATAAGAGAGAAGAACAAGTTCTCTTTGACTCTACTTATCTCAACTTCAGCATTAGAAAGATACCTGCAGACTATGTGGGACTTGTCACTCAGGATTTTGGACCACTGGACTTAATCCATGTACTTCTGAGGACAAAGTTTACAAAGTCCAGAGATGGGTGGCATGGAGCTATGTTCAAAAGATAGAGTCATAGACGGATTTCAGGGATGTATTTTTCTCAGAGAAAAATCCCTTTTGGCAAATGATGTCACCAGAGGTAATTGGAGACTTATTACCAGAAATAATAGTTCTATAGCAATAATTAATTATTTTCTTTTTAAATCTTAATGTTTCTAATTGAACTCTCCATTTTTATAAGAACCATGTTGATAATTACAGGATACTGATGTGGAATGTCTAGCGATAGCTTGTGCTTGTTTTTGTAAAGAATTCTGCTTAATCTACAGAACGGCCTCTTTGTAATGTTGGGTTGGGAAGAGTTAAGTAAAGCCTGCCCTTTTTCCTCATAATCCAAGACACTGTCGACTTAACTGGTGGTTCCCAATTACCTGGGAGTGTTTAGAATGATGTAGATTATAGGACTTCTACCCTAGAATGTTTAGACAGGAGAATCCCATGTTTGAAAGACTACCCTGGGAATACAAACAGGCTAGAGAATACTCTCTAGCATAGATTGTCCCTCTAGAGGAGCCATGGTCTATGTTCTTGCTGCCTGTGAGGATGATAATTCAATTACCACAATAGGGAGATATCACAGGCAGTACACCACGAGGTGGAAATGGTCATCAGGTAACTTACCACCTTATCTGACAGCAGCTCTGGATGGTCCTTAGCAGCATCTGGGCTGCGGCTCACCATTCTTCACAAGAACATGTCTTTTATAAACGTTATTCACCATTAGTGTATATACATGATGTGTTATCTCTGACCCCTCTGAAACCTTTGTGTGTGTGTGTATGTTTTGGCAGGCTCTGCATTTTATATTGTCCTACCTGTTGCTTTCCTAGAATGTCTTTTTTCAAGGATTGACCCCTCTAGACAACATGCTAAAAGTCTGTGAGGTGAAGTGTCATCATTCTAGCCTCTACTGGTTGCACTTCCTCCAAGACGAACTTTGTGGTCAATAAGAGATGGACCGGCACTGTGACTGCAACAGTGGGCTACAGTAAGACAGAGATGATGAGGATGGTTCTGGTAGGACACCGTTTGTCGTTCACAGGGACTCTATGAGTGTAGTTGATTCCACTGTACCTAAAAACAACAACGTGTTGCTTTAGCTCAAAAGATGACTACCACTGTGGCAAGCAGCTATTTACGTGCAAAAAATGGATTTCTGTAAAGCAGTAGCTTTCAACTTGGGTCCCTGTTTCCCCTGAGGGAACATTTGGTGATATCTGGAGACATTTTGGTTGTAAAACTGGGAGGTGAGTGCTAGTTGATTCTTGTGAGTGGAGATCTGAGATAACTGCTAAACATTCTACAGTGCCTAGGACATCTCTTCACAACAAAGAATGATTTGGTCCAAATGTCAATAGCATTGAAATTCGGTTCTCAAGAATAACAGCAACTCTAGCAAACACACACTTCACTACTTGCACCAGAAATCAATGCATGCTTTATCTCCCCCCCCCCCGCTCCAAAATGATAAAGATTAGGTCCTATTATTATCCCGAGCCTAAAGATATAAAATAAGCTTGAATAGTTGATGTGACTTGCTGAAGGCTTTAAGGCTATTGGGTGTCAAGGGTGAGGGGCAAGGTTGGTGAAGAGAAGGGAAAGATTTCCCCGTTATGGCTCCATGGTTTGTCACTGACCTAATTGTTAGAGCTACATAATTCCAATATTATGCAATTTCACATGGAACCCTCAGCTAGCCTACATACACTGTAAATATTTAAAATTCTATCCCTTATTTTGTTTTGTCAGACTGACTCAGTTGCCTGTTGGTGACTTGCCTGTTTCGATCCCTCTTTGATTTCTGCCGTCATGCCACCTCCTCTGAGTTAAACCATTTCGAGATGCACTTCTACTTCCTGTTCTTCACCAAAAGAAAACTTTGCTGGCTTATCCAACAGAACAATGCAGAGAAGCTGTGATTGAGGCATTGATTGAGCCAAAAGTCTATGATGCCACTGGCTCCCCAGTTAATGAATCCTTTGGCTCTCTTCTTTTCCATGGGTTGGTTTCTAGTTTAGGCTGGACACTTTTAGATAGCTGAGGATAGTTAGGGCCTTACACCACACCATGCAGAAGAAACATACTGTATGTCCATCCTGTGTTCTCTCCAGAATAAGTGGAAGCTCCTGGGAAGGTCCACAGACTCTCTCTCACAGCCCCTCACAGAGAACAGAGAATTCATCCATCTGTTGACTGCTAGTTATAGCTAATGTGAACCAGCTGCATAAATGCCATTCCTATTCCCCTGTGCCTTTTTAATAAGCATTTACCTGACTTCCATAAGGTATTCCAGATTTTTATTGTGGTTCGGTGTTGTTGAGTCAAGTACAACTCATAGAGTCAAGTAATGGTTTTTTCTTAAATATGGGCAGAAGCATCATCATTTTGCACTATGTTACCATTGAGTAAGAGCGAGACAAGTGTACAGGGGACCTTTCTAAATGTTTGTTTTAACAACATGTGACTATATGATGATATAAATTAAAAAGTGAGTATTTGAGAATGAATGTGGACTCAGGGACATTTTAGAAAATGACTGCAAAGTAATTTGCCTTTGGGACTCCTTTCCAAACTTCTCCTAGTGATGCATTATATTTTATTTATATTTTCTTGTCATAGCAACTTCTTCAACAAAAGCCCCAAGCATCTCATTCCTTATCAAACCTAATGCTTATTTGTTAAGAGTAGATATGTGAGTTTTCTCTAGCTACATTGCCAACTGGGCTGTAGGAATCATCTCTCACACATTTAGCCTCTTCATGGCTTGTGAACTTGTTCTGTGGTTGCTTAGAATTTTACATTTTGAAAAATATCCACGTCATCTGCAAATTGAGACTATCAGGCTGTACTTCCTCTTACATGGCATTTCTGAAAATGTAAAATAAGATTAATCCAGGATCCGTTTGCAAGGATTGGTACTGACATGTCCATTATGAAGATACTTATTCAACTCTGCCCTTTGTTACATATTGTTAAGTGAATTTTGTATCGATTGCAAAGCATTAAGCCTGATCATTGTTTTGGTTTTGTGTTTTTACAACCTTTTGTATAAAAGATTATTTGAAAGTTCAAGTAAGTTTCTGGGGCAAGAATGTTGTCATTTCATGAAGAAGAAGAAATAACTTTCTAGGTAATAACATAGTTTATTGCAGAACTCCATATCATAGCTTGGTGATGAGGAACAAGTTGTTTAGCCTCTTCATGCCTCAGTTTCCTCTTCTGAAAAATGGGGAAAGTAATTGTGCCAGCTTCTGAAGTTGATTGTGTAGTGACTTGACGTAGTGCATATGAAGCTCTTAGCTCCTCAAGTGGCAAAAGCTCAGGAAATGTCAGCCTCATTATTAAATAAGCTGGGGGTTACTACTGCTTTCAGGACTCCTGTTGCCTTTCTTCTAGTTGAAAGTGCTTCACTTTGTCTTTTGATATCTATACTTGATCATAATTTTTAACTACTTTTGAGGCATAGAAATGACATTTAGAATGGTTCATTATCTAGATTCCTTCTAAAATTCTTCCTGATGATTGACATTATACTACTTCCCTTAAGCAAAAGCCATTTATAACAGCAGTAATCCTCAGAGCTCATGGCTGAATAATTACCACCTATAAAATTGGAAGCATTTGTTGCAATAAAATCTTGCTTGTGCTAAACTTATGGCATACTTTACTATTCACACTTTTTCTCTGATGTTTTTACAACCACCTTCATAGTCTATGAAGGTAGTAAGCTTCATATTAACCTTTTGTTTCCAAAGGAAATACTTTTTAAGTGATTTCAAAATTCATAAATCGTCAACCCCACTTAATGGCCTTGAGTGAGAACACACGCACAGCTAACCCTCCAGCAGGTTTTCAGAGGCTGTAAATCACCCGGGAGGAAGTCTGCCTGTCTTTCTCCTGTGGGTCAGCTGGATACTTCAAACTGCCTGAGAGGCACATGTACAACCTTTGGGTTAGCAGAGCAACGACTCCCTATCAATGGACGGCACCCCTAGAGCTTCCTTCATAGATGGTGATTTAGTTTTACAACTGGTTTTACCCAAGAAAGAAATTAGCAATCTCCACAGTCAAAATTGTGGATTATTATTTTTTTAACTTGTTATTCAGTTTTTAGATCTAGTCAAGTATTGGGGTAACTTATATTCTTTCATTTGTTCTTCCCACAACTCTTTACATTGTAGGTTTTAGGTTTGAAGCGCTTGGTCTTCCCAGTAGAACAATAGCGACAGTAAGTGGTACCAACAAACTAGGCTCAGGACTCTGACTGTAGAACAAAGATTTTTAACTACTTACCTTTTTTTAAGAAAAATAATAGAATTTGTTTTTTAAAGCTCATTTAAGTTTTTTTAGTTGGGTTTTTTTTTTGTTTTTAAATTCATTTACATTTACAGAACATTTGGGAAATAGTACACAGAGGGCCCAATATACCTGTTCTTCCTCAGCACAGAGTTTTCCCTGTTATAGTGTTGCTGCTGTTTTGTACCTTCATGTCAGAACCGACTCATAGCTGACCTTCCAGTGAGTTTTCACAGGCTCTTTTCTTTCTTCTGAGGAGCAGCCGGTGAGTCCAATCCAATCCAAGTGCCTCTGGGTTGTCAGTGCAGCTCCTTTTGAGAGGCTTGTGGGAAGCCACCAGGGCTCCCTTTGGAACGTGGTAGCCATTTTAAAAGAAAAACAATTCTTCTGGTTATTTTGGTGTTTTTCTTCCTCGGTTATAAAGAGCAGAGTCTGGAATTAGCCAGATAATGTTAGAAGTTGTGGGTCTGGTCCTGCTGGGCATTCACCCCTTGAAAGTCCAGGCTTGGGGTGGACAACCACTCCAGTGTCTCGGTTCCTTGAGCTTGATAGAAGTCTCTGTGGCTTTGCTTGTGTGGAGCTGGTAGACTAACTTCTGTGACTCAGCTGATTCATACAAGCTGCCTGGACACCATGCTCAAGTTCACTGCTTCAGTCACCCTGTCAGTTTGTCTTGTTGAAGGTGTTTCTGAACAGGAGATGGGTTTAAGCATGGTGGAAATCATGACAGAGCTGTTCTGGACTGTTGTTCACAGCGGCCCTGTCAGTCGTGATCGCCTCAAGGGTACCTGACAGCAATTAGACACAGGAAATATCAAGAAATAGTCATTCTTTACTGTATTACCTAACAGATTTTGGTAAGCTCTTACACACACACACACACACACACACACACACACACACACGCTCTCACACTCACTCTCTCTCTTTCTCCAAACAAAACCCCCCCCCCAAAAAAAAACCAAAACAAAAAAACTTTATTGCTTGGAATTTTGTCCACCGTCTTTCAATGAGTTTTGTAAATTCAACATTTCTTCTGCTTCTCTAAGCATACCTGCTGATAAATGACAACTTCACTTTGAAAATGGCTCCTGTTATCTTAATAGCAGATTTTTATCAGGTGCTCTACTGAGGTGATCAATTGTGCAGAAATCGACTGAAAGACCTGGGAAGTCGATTAGCTGAAAAATGATCAGCATCAAGGTCCCAGCTCTGTCTTCGCAGAGGCATCTGGATCTTTGCCACTGGTGGGTGATGTTTGCTCTTTCCGCGGCGTTGACAGAGCTCTGACAGGGCTTTGCACCTGACAGGAATTTTGCAGCCTGATTGTAATCTAAGCAGTTGGCTTCTCATTTGTGGCACAGGGAGGGGAAAGAATGAAATGAAGCTCTATTTCTTGGCCATTTCCCTTGATGACTTCTCAGTTGTTCTTTGACAGTATTCATACAGGCAAAATGATAAGCCCTGATTAATCAGGAAAAATGAAAAGATTCTCCCCGTCAACTGGTAAAATTGTCTAAAATACTGGTTTTGCTTTCCTCTCTTAAAAGGGCACTATGGCTACTGCCGAATTGAAGCTTTCTCCAAATACATGAATTATACCTGCCTCAAAGCCTGTCCTGGAGGAAATGCAAGCAGTCTACCCCTCAGAGGCAAGGATGATGAGATGATAAACCTTGGGCATGGTGTCAGGAGGGGCCAATTCTTGGAAAAAAACACCATACAGGGAAAGGAGATTGTTGTTAAGTTAAATTGAGTCAAGTATGACTCAGATCGACTCTATAAACAACAGATCTGAAGCCCGTCTATCCTGTGCCATCCTTACCCTCTCTGATATACTTGATTTTATTGTCAGCCACAGTGTCAGTCCATCTAGTTGACGGTCTTCCTCTCTTTTGCTGGCCCTCCACCTTTTCAAACATGTCTTTCTCCAAGGAATAGACTCTCCTAACAACATGCCCAAAATAGGTGAGACAAAGCTTCATCAGACATGCCTCTAAGAAGCACTCTGGCTTCATTATATCTGAGACATATCTGTTTGTTCTTTTGGCAGTCCATGGGACTGTTAGTACTCTTCTCCAGCACCACAATGCAAAGGCATGTATCTTTCTTCTGTCATCCTTATTCATTGTCCAGCTCACAGATGCATAGCAGGTGATTGAAAAGACCATGGCTTTATCAGGCACCCCTTGGTCTCTAAGCTATCATCCTTGCTCTTCAGTGCTTTGGAGACGTCCCTGTCTGCAGACTTTCCCAGTGCTAAAGGTCTTTTGATTTCTTCACAGCCAGTCATGATGGTGTTGATTGTGGATCAAAGCAAGATGAAATCATTAACAACTTCAGTCTTTTCTAATCTATCATGATGTTGCCTATTGGCCCAGTGTTGAGGATCTTTGTTTTCTTGCTGTAGAGATGTAATCTATATTGGAGGCTGTAGTCTTTGATCTTCTGCAACAAGTGTTTCAATTCCTCCTTACTTTCAGTAAGCAAGGTTGTGTCATCTACATAACAGGTTGTTGATGGGTGAAGACGTCCAAGCTGCTCTGTTCCTGATACCATATTATTCTTGATAAAGCTCAACTTCCCAAATAATTTGCTCAGCGTACAGATTGAACATTTATGGAGAGAGGATACAGCCCTGACACATACCTTTTTTTTTTTTTTTGGACACATGCCTTCCTTGATGTTAAGCCATGCAGTGTTCCTTTGTTTTGTTTGAAGAAGCTAGATATAGATTTCAATAAGCACAATTAAGTATTCTGCAATTCCCATTATCCTCAGTGTTAGTCATTGCTTGTTATAATCACATAGTCAAATGCCTTTGCATAGTCAAGAAAACATAAATAGACACTTTTCTGTATTTTGTGCTTTCAGACAAGATCCACCTGATGTAAGAAATTAGATCTCTGATGTCACAGCCGCTTTTAAACCCAACTTGAACTAGAGGCAATTGCTTATCAACTTTATCAATGTACTATTCTAGCTATTTTGGACAATCTACAATATTTTGCTTGCGTGTGATAGTAACTGTATTCTTAGATAATATCCACATCCTTTCTTGGGAATGGGAACAAATAAGGATCTTTTCCAGTTAGTTGGTCAGGTATTTGTCTTCCAGATTTTCTGGTACTGGCAAGTGAGCATGCCCAGGTCTGCATCTGTTAGGGGAAATATGTCATTTGCTAGCCTATCAACTCTTAGAGCCTTATATTTTGCCAGTACCTTCAATGAAGCTTGGACTTCTTCCCTCATCACCGTTGGCTCCTGCTTATATGCTACTTTCTGAAATACTGTGGTGTCTGCCAGTTCTTTTTGGTACAGAGACTGTATTCCCTCCATCTTCTTTTGAAACTTCCTGGATTATTCAAGATTTTGCCCAGAGAGATCGAGAGAAATCCCTTTCGCAAGGTGGATTGACACAGTGACTGGAACAATGGGCTTGAGCATGTCAGAGCAAAGGATCAGGCAAGATTCACCTCTATTCATAGGGTTGCTACGAGTCATTGTTGGCTCAACAGCACGTGACAACAGTAGATGTACTGCTGCAAAATATTGGAAAGACTGGATTCCACACCCTCGCCCATCACAATAAGATAGTTATGTAGGGAACTTATACCTTATCTGTCCTCGCCTGGACCATGCAGCTGTAGCCAGTCCTTGCCAGGAACTCTGCAATGCACAGTGCAGTTGTGATTTACAGGAGAAACTGTTAACTTCTGATGCCAAAAGATTTTGCCTGACATTATTGCTTTTCAGTACTCTGGAGAGGTCCCTAACAGCAGATCTTCACAACGCAATTCATTTTTTCATTTCCTTACTGTTGATGCTAAGAGTGTTGATTGTGGAGCTGAGTAAGCTGTAATTGTTAACAATCTCAATCTCTTCTCCATCTATCATGATGCTGCCAGCTGGCCCAGTGTTGAGAATATTTGTCTTCTTGATGTTGAGCTTCAATCCATATTGAAGACTACAATCCTTGACCTTCTATAGCAAGCGCTTCAGGTCCTCCAGTTTCAACAAGGAAGGTTGAGTCATCTGCATAACGTAGGTTGTTGATGAGTCTTCCTACAATTTTGATGTAATGTTCCTCCTCATAAAGCCCTTCTTCCCAAATGATCTGTTCTGTATATAGATTGAATAGATATGGAGACAGGATGTGTCCCTGATACACTCCTTTCCTGATTTCAGACCATGCAGTGTTTCCCTCCTCTGTTCTGAGGACTGCTTCCTGGTCCAAGTATAGGTTTCACATAAGCACAATCAAGTGTTCTGGTATTCCCATTTTCCTCAAGGTTAACCACAGTTTGTTGTTAAATGCCTTTGCATAGTCATTGCTTAGTACATTTGCCTAGTACATTCCTTTTGTACTCTTTGCTTTCTGCCAAGATCCACCTGACATTGGTAATAATGTCTCTAGTGCCATGGCCTCTTTTTTTAAAAAAAATATTATTAATCTCAGCGAAAATTTACAGACACTTTAGATTTCCATTCATTCATTGTTGCGCTTTTCTCCCTGCCCATCCCACCCCTACCATGGCCTCTTCTAAAACCAGCTTGTATTTCTCATAGTTCTCTGTCAATATATTATTCCAGTAGTTTCTGGATAATCTTCAGCAGGATTTTGCTTGATGTAATATTAGTAATATTGTCTGACAATTTTCACACTGTTGGGTCATCTTTTTTTTGGAATGGGAATAAATATGGATCTCTTCTAGTCAGTTGGCCAGGTCCTCCAGATTTCTTGGAACAACCTGTGGTGAGGAAATCCAGAGCAGCATGTTTGTTGAAATACATCAGTTGGTATTCCATCAATTCCTGGAGCTTTATGTTTTGCCAAGTCCTTCAGAGCAGCCTAAATTTCCTCCTTCATCACCATTGCCTCTTGATCATATGTTGTTTCTTGAAATTCTTTTGTGTCAGCCAATTCTTTTTGGTACAGTGACTCTTGTATACTCTTTCTGTCTTTTAATGCTTCCTGAGTCATTAACTATCCT
Source organism: Elephantulus edwardii (assembly GCF_000299155.1). NCBI lineage: Eukaryota > Metazoa > Chordata > Mammalia > Macroscelidea > Macroscelididae > Elephantulus > Elephantulus edwardii. Next base: position 5,433,129 of record NW_006399920.1, on the reverse strand, counting down.
GCCCATAGCATCCTTAAGCATTGCAACTTGTGGCTTGAATTTGTTTTTAGTTTCTTAAGTTTAAGAAATTCTGAGTGAGTTCAGCCCTTTTGGTTTTCCAACTCCAGCTCCTTGCATGTTTCATTATAATACTTTGCCTCGTCTTCCCACGCAGCCCTTTGAAATCTTCTGTTCATCTCCTTAACTTCTTGATTTCTTCCCTTTGCTTTGGCTCTCAGCACTCTAGTGCAATATTCATAGTCTCTTCTGACTTCCATTTTGGTCTTCTTCTTCCTTTTTTATAATGACCTTTTGCATTCTTCATGAACGATATTCTTGATATCTTCCAACTGTTCATCTGGTCTTCGTTCATTAGTGTTCAAGGTTTCAAACCTTTTCATGAATTGGTTTTTAAATTCAGAGGGGATAAACTCAAGATCAAATTTTGATTCCTGTGGATATAATTTAACCTTCCTTTGTTTTAATTTGAACTTGCTTATGAGTAGTTGAAGGTCTCTTTCACAATCAGCACCTGGCCTACTTTTCACTCCTGATATTGAACTTCTCCACTGATTCCTTCCACAGATGTAATCGATCTGATTCCTGTGCATCTCATCAGGTGAAATCCATGTGTATAGCCTGTGTTTGTTCCTTATAAAAGATATTCGCTCTGAATAAATTATTGATTGTGCAGAATTTTATCATTCTATCCCCAGCCTCACTCTTGTCACCAAGTCCATATTTTCTGACTACTGATCCTTCTTCCTGTTTCCAGACTTTTGCATTCCAGGTACTCATTATTATTCATGCATCTTGGTTATATGTTCGATGGATTTATGACTGCAGTAGTTGGTAAAAATCATCTATTTTTTCCTCTTTGGCTCTGGTTGTTAGTAGTAACCATTTCACCTGTGATTCTTTAGGGCCAAACCAAATTATTTTCTGGGTAGACTTTTTGTAGCAGGATTGTTGGTGGGGGGACCTGTTATTCACACCTTATACCTTAGCTGTGGTCCTGAAACACTACCGTTCAACCTGCTTCAACTCTTCCCCATTTCTCAATGTCTCTCTAGTCCTTCTCTGCCCCTGGCCACAGTACTGTCAGAGAGCTTCAAAGGCACAATTGGAAGCAAATCTACCTTCACAGTCTGTAACCCAACAGGGGAGAAGCCAATTGAAAACCCACGAGGGCCTAATCAGACCTTTGTTGTCACACAAAGCAAATTGCATTTCAAGCTCTAGAGAACAGAGCCATTCTAAACCTGATTAAGATTCATAGGGTACCAAATTGTGATTAATGTTTATTTTGGAAAAGTGGATTGTCAATGTTTTTGAATTCTGCTTATTCATCTAGACAATTTTTGTTTTCGTGACCATTTGTAGGAGTTCGGGAAGTCAAATTGTCTAGACTTATTTGCTGGGCAAAGTTGAAAAGGAGTTTATTTTGGCTGGTCCTTGAGTAACATTTTAGAGACACAAGTTGGAGAGTCTTTTCCTAGGACTACCCCGAGGTTCAGTTACTCTGTCAACACATTCCACCACCTATCTCCACCCATCTCACTTGGAACAGTCTTTCAGGACCCAGCCTGAGGTGGGAAGCTTATGGAATAATTTAAAAGGTGCTATCAGCAGGGATGACTTTATCTTCACAAAGTTAGTGAGCTCGAGCTCACATGAAAGCTTTTGGCTCTTTGTTGTTTGTTGGTCTTGGTCTAAATTAATTTAAAATACTACATACAATAACAAGAATGACCAAAAAGAATTGACATCTTTGAGTTGTGGTGTTGGAGAAGAGTACTGAACAGCCCATGGACTGCCAAAAGAATGAACAAATAGGTCTTAGAGAAAGTGCATTCAGGGTGTTCTCTGGAGGCGAGATGGCAGAGATTCATCTCACATACTTTGGGCATGTTTAGATAGGGGCCAAGCAAAAGGTGGGGAGCCAGCATAACGGGAAGACCCTCAACAGAATGGATTGACACTGTCACTATAAAAATGGACTTAAGTACGTCTGCCATGGTGAGGATGGCAACAGATCTGTTGCTCACAAGATCATTATGAGTTGCAGTTGAATCAATAGCACATAACAACAACAAAAACACAAACATTTGGGGAAGAGAGTAGGATTATTTATCATCTTAGGTTTTTTAGTGAGAACAAACTGTATCTCGATATGTGTCTAATAGATGGCCTTTGTTTTGTAGTACTTTGTGCATGTCCCACTCACTCCTCCCTTTATTTAGCCTAAGAGAGGCTGGCCCAAAACACTGATATTTCAGCCTTATTAGAATTATGGACATCCTTATGGTTTGTGTAGCTTTAAACACCAACAAACATGCTACATGGCATTTGGGAATGGAGCTGAATGCTACCTATGATCCCTGATGTCAACTATTTTGGATATAGATCACCTTCTGGGCCATTTATTTGTTCATATAAATGCATACTTTTTTATAGAAAATAGAATCAGGTTTTGAAATTTGTGGTTTTCATGCAGAAAAAGATTCCATATAGCTAAATAGAGATCTGTCATTTGCCGTGACTGTAGCATTATTTTCTCTCTGGAGACGCCTCTCCCTCTCTGCCCCTTTGTTTTCTCCTCTCTCTTCCTCCACGGTGCCTTCTCTCCCTCCGTACATTGGCAATTTGATATCCCATTACTTCTTCAAAATCGGTAATATTTTTTTTCCCTCCAGGTCCATTTTATTATTTTTTTTCACTTTGCCTTTTGTAATATATTCTCTAACATTAGGAAATGAATGTGAAATTTTCTAGAATTTGAGCTGCACTGTATTAACTCATACTGAAATAATTTTTTGTTTGTTTGTTGGTTTTGTTGGGTTGGTTTGTGTGTGTGTGTGTGTGTGAGTGGCTTTGCTGTAGCTTCTCTGCAGCCTCTGTGTAAACAAATATGACAGTATTCTGAAAGCTTTTATATCCCCAGAAGGGACAAATGACAAAGAGGCAAGACATTACAATGAATGTTTATGATCTTTGTCTAGGAACATGACAGTCACAAACCCTCTGCCACCTCTAACTAAGTCTAAATGATTTCTCTCATTTTCCCCAGACCCTGCACCCGGTCACACAGCCTGGCACAATGAAGCTGACGATGGATCGGAAGACGTCCAGTCCGTCGGGCCCAGCAGGCTGCTTTATCACATAACTGATGGGGACAATCCCCTGCTGTCACCTCGATGCTCCATCTTCAGCCAAAGCCAGAGGTTCAACTTGGACCCAGAGTCTGCCCCTTCCCCACCCAGCACTCAGCAGTTTATGATGTAAGAAAACCCGCTTTTGTCATTCTCATCTTTGCATGTGAATTTTGTGCATTGCATTTACAAGCAACAACGTGGTGTGAGTGTCCAAAAGAATGAGAAGATGCCTAGCAATGTAGCGCCAAGCCCTGGTTAATAAATTGATATGAATCACTGAAATCGCTAGTTGGAAATGTTGTTTTTGGCCTAAATATCTCAGGAGGAACTAGCTGTGAGAGAAGAAATTTCCTCAAAGGCTCCATGTTTGAACACATTTTGTGAAATAACCAAAGTTCTGAACATTAAGAATATAATTCTTGAGGTACTCAATAATCTATCCATTTCTATTTTTCTTTTAGATTTTAATGAAGGTTTATAAAGAACTTGGATTTCCACTCATTCATTGTTGCACATTTTCCTCCTTGTCCTCCCCCCCCACCCCTGTTCACTTTTTCCTTTGGAAAAAAAGTTCTTTCATTGTTAGACAGACACCCCCACACACCCACTGCCAAGACCACTTTACTAAGTGGTCTCTTATTCTGGACTCTTGTCATGCCATTAATACTTAATCATATATTCCTTTTATACAGTTCTCTCCTTCATCTCTTTCAATGCTGTGTACATTATTTATCCCCTTTTCTTAGTTTCCACTCAACCCCCATATCAGTCTTGTTCTATAACAGTGGCATTATGCAGTATTTGTCTTTTTGTGACTGAGATATTTAACTCAGCATAATGTCCTCCACAGTCACATATTTTATATAATATTTCATGAGTTCTTTGTTTTTCAGTGTTGCATAATATTCCATTTGTGAATATACCACATCTTCTCTAGCCACTCATTTGTTGATAGGCACTTGGGTTGTTTCCAACTCTTTGCTATTGTGAACAAAGCATGGTTGTGCATATATCTGCTTGGGTGGAATTTCTGTTTTCTTTAGGGTATTATCCCAGTAGTGGAATTTCTAATATTCTGTCCATTTCTAATAGTGGCCTCAGTGGAGACATTGTGAGCATTTTTCAGGTTTGTCCACCTCAAGTTCTTAAGAATCTTGAAAACTGGTAGCTTACATTGGTTGCACAAAATTGCCACTTGGAATTTGAATTTAAGATTGGAGCGGGGAAGAGAAATTTAATAGCCCCCACTGTTTTAAAGTTACAAATCTGTTTTTCATGCATAGCTAAAGCTAAATAATTTCTTGTCTAAAATATACCCAGGGCATCTCTGGTTTCTCTAAAGAATTCATGCAGTGTTATTCATTAATTTATCTAAACCTGTGTCCATAGATTTAGCAAGTAAGTAAACCATTATTATATAGAACTTTGTGCATGTGAAAGAATGTGTATTTCTGTGGACTATAAGTCCATTCTTTTCATCAGATTCTCATAGGCTCTAAGAAGAAGAAGAGCTAAGTACCCATCTAAATCTTCTTGAAAATATTGGTTGATGGAGGGCACACAATCTATTGAGGGTGAGGCCTCTAGAAAGAACTCTTTCTTCTTGTACTTAAATTGGTCTCCTTTAGGGAATTCATTTCTTGACCTATGAATATTTGTGACATTTGTGTTTACTCATAATGGAGTTGCTTTTTGTTTGTGGTTTGTGTTTTTATTTGTTTGTTTGTTTGTTTTTAAATCAGCTGTTGCATTAATGAGCAGGTGCTGGTAGACCCATCACATATGGACTGCTCTCTGGCCTTCTCCAGGAAGTTTGGGTGCATGCTTTCTGTGCTTGATGCTCTTTTCTGCCCTGTGACTGTTGCAGGCCCCGGAGTTCTTCACGTTGCCCCTGTGGGGATGGCAAGGAGCCACAGACCATTACCCAACTCACCAAGCACATCCAGAGCCTCAAACGGAAAATTCGGAAATTTGAAGAAAAATTTGAACAAGAAAAGAAGTACCGGGTAAGGAGCCTGAGGTTTGAAATAGGACTACATAGTGTCAGAGATATATGGTTTTCCTCTATCCCTGTCCTCCCTCTCTACCAATCAATATCTGTTTCCATCGGTCAACTGAGAACCTGTCACGTATTGATTCTTCATCCTGGATCAATCTTATTCTCAGCTGCTACCAGTTGATTTTATTTGACTATCAAGTCCTATACTTGCCATTTTTAAAAAAAAGTTTCTTTGAAGTAATTAAATCGTCACTAGTTTTCCACCCCTAAATTGGGGAGAACTTTAATTTTACTTTTGTATTTCTTTAACCACCCCTCCATATTTATATTGGGATAATAAACTGTCAAAAGATCCAAAGGGCAAATGCTGCATTGTGGAACAGAATGAAAAGAGAATGAGTTTCTTTGACAGGAAAGTACTTACTGGTTGACCAATGGAGACCTCTCAGGTGGCATGGGTTTGGGTCCTAAAGTCCCACCTGACAGAGAACTTCCAGCTTATATGCTGCTGTTCAAGCTCTGAGGGTCTGTCAAGAGTTACTCTATGAACATAGAAGCCAGGCCTCCCTGGTTGGTTGAGTCTACCACAGCTGTTGGACAGTCTCCTCCCCAAAACACAATGTACAGTTCATAGCCCTAGAAACCCTTCTGAGGGTCATCTGTGAGTTAGATTTAACCAACAGCAATGAGGTTGAGTTGTAGTGCTGGTGAAAAATAAACTTTATATTTTTTTCATATAAGAGAAATTCATCACTGGTGAGTGTTCTGATGGCCAGTGCTGGTTCTTGTTTAGTTCCTCCTTCAATCTAGAGGAAAATCATATGTAGATTGCACAAAGATACAGAGTCTTTGGCAGAGAGCCCAGAACAGCTTGTTATTAGAATGAAAATAGACTGAGGAATAATCTCTTGTACATCTTGAAATATTTAAAGGCTCACCAAGCCCTTGGTGCCCCAGCAATCAGAAGATCCCTGTCAGTGTGGGATAAGTTGGTGACAGAGAGGTGAGATGAGTCATATCCCCTCCTTCTACTCCTGCTGTCCTGAGTTTTCCACAGGAACCGTCTCATCCACCAAGAAAAAAGGGGGGTTTTGTGGTTTTTTTTCCTATACCTTTTTTTCTGTCTTTTTAAAAATATATTATTAATTTCAACGAAAATTTGCAGAGACTTTAGATTTCCATTAATTCATTGTTGCACCAAGAGAAAGGTTTTAAGAAGTGATTTTCAGCTCTGCAAAATCGAGAAAAAGTACGATTGGTTTTCCAGGCAGCCTTAGTCAAGGTAACTTTCCTAGTAATCTAGAAGTCTCATCAGCTGGCTGTCTTTTATAGAGCAAGAGGGAGTTTTACATCGGCCTTTATTTCACAGCTGAGGAAACAAAGGTCCAAAGAATACTTGTAACTTGCCTGAGATGGTTTGTTTATCTAAGGGCCCAGGCGTAACGTGGTAGATTAAACGATGAGTGGATTTCCCCCCCGCCCCGTGGAAAAGTATAAGTAAAATGAATGAATATCCAGATGTTGAAAATTCCATCCTGAGAGCAATTCCTCTCCCCTGCTTGTTACCAGAGCATAATTGGTTTTGTGACATCCTCATGCTGAAAACTATAGAGTTGTAACTCTTCCTAGAGTCCACTATGCTTCTAATCTGGCAGTTCTTGAGTCAGTGACTGACATCTCTGTCTCTGCACGGGCACTTAGGAGCTCTGTGGTTTAGACTCATTACGTTAACTTTGTGTCTCAGTTTATCCACCTACAAAGTGCAGTAGAGTGTCGTGACTTCTTAAAAGGGATGACACATAAAAAGTGCTCATCACAATGGAAATTAAGTGGCCATCAATACTACTGACAAAGCTCTGATGTTGTGTTCCACAGAGAGTTGTGCCGCTGACCTTACAACCAGCTTCTCTGGCAGTTCAAATCCACAGGCGGCTTCTAGGGATAAATATGAGTAATCGCCCATGAGATAGAAAATTTCCAAAATCCCACTGGAGCATCAGCTGTGAGTCAGTGCTGACTTAACAGCAGTGAGCAAAGGAAAAAGATTAATTTTTCATCTATTTAAGTAGTTTTGTAACAGGCTAACCTATGACCATCTCTAATTTACCAGACTGAAGGAAACAGATTCCCAGTGAACCTCCAGACCACATTCATTCTTTTATAGACTTCAGTTTCACTCAGATGTAACAGCCAGCCAGCAGTGCTTACTTGGGAGGAGAATTTCTCCTGGCACCTCCTGCGGTTGTCTTGGTCAGCTCTGGAGCTGGCACAGACACGTGCATATAATATACCCTTCAGGCTTCACACGTGCAAACAGATTCAGGAGCCAGCGGCGATGGAGGCTTTGGCATGTGTGAGAGTGTTTGGTGTAATCAGAACCTTGCTTGTCTCAGGAAATAGGGCTTCCCCTTGCCCTTCCTGTCAGGATGCCAGGCTGTGGTTAAAGGGGTTTGACGTGTCAATGGGCTTTAATTGGCTGCTCTGTGTGAGACTTTGCTTCCTGGCAGCCTGGCTGTGAAATTAATAGCACCCACTGCTAATTTTTGAATCTGGTCTCCTGCAGGCCTGTGTATCATTCCATTGCCCATTGCAGCAAGCTTCTGTCCCTCCTTGTTGGAGGCAACCATTTCACATCCTGTATAAAACCATGCTTATTCCCTCTAGTTGCATTTACACTTGATCAGCATTGTCTTCATGGGGCTAGAAAAAGGGTCCGCTTCAATCAGATGTTCACTTGCAGTAGAAACAGGAAATGTTAGAACTGGAAGGGATCCTGACTGGGGAACTTGAGGCCCAGAGGGAAGTGACTTCTCTACAATCACACAGCAAAGAATTGTTCTATCCAAAATAACAACTCGGGGGTTTCCATCCCTGTTCTAGAAATCTCTCTCGTGTTTCTTTTTAGCTTCTCGGGCACACAACAAAACTAGCCCCAAGGTCCTCCCATTTCTGTGGCTCAGGAACCTCAGTTTAAAGGCAGTGGGCAAAATAAAAAAACGGACCTTGTCTGTGAATTAACAATGAGGACTATGAAGCCAGAAGGTCTCCCTGTAGAAGACGGAGGCTTGAGAAACCACAGTTTGTATCGGAAACTTTCCATTTGATTTGAGGGCTGCGTCAGAACTGGTGAGAGTTGGTCTCACATACTTTAGGCATAGTATCAGGAAGGGCTAGTCTCTTGAGAAGAACATTATGCTTGGGAAAGTAAAGGACAGGGAAGTACAAGAAGACCCTCAACCAGATGAGTTGATACAGTGATTGCAGCAGTGGGCTTCCGCACTGCAGAGGTGGTGAAGATGGCTCAGGATTAGGCGCTTTCATTCTGTGGTCCAGAGGGAAGGTCACTAAGCTAAAGCTGACTCAACCTCACCTAACAACAGCCAAGTAAGTTTGCTTTAATGTCTTTTAAATGCAGGGTCACTGTATTGGATTCTTAGGGCTGTTATTAAAAATATTTACAAACTGAGTAGCTTAAACATTATTCTCTATGTTAGGGGCTGGCTGGCTGATATTGAGGCACCAGCAGGTCCATGTTTTCTCTGAAGGCCTCAGTGGAGGAATCCTTTCTTGGTTCTTATAGCTTCTAGTGGTTGTCTGTCAACATGTGGTATTCCTTGACTTGGAGAGGCATCATTTCAATCTGCCTTTGCATGGTCTCCTTCACTTTGTGTCCCAGTTACCTTTTTCTTACCAGGACACAATCATTAGACTAGAATTCATTGTAATCCAATATGCTATTTTAATTTAATGACATCTCCAAAATGACATCTTTCTTCTAAATAAAGCCACATTCTCATAATCTGGGATTAGGATTACACCATGGGGTTGCGATTGTTATGCCAACTCATAGCGATTCTGTGAACAATAGCTCTGAACTCTGCTCTGTCCTAGCCAATCTTATCATCTCTGACACACTTGCCCCCATTGCCACAGTCACTGTGTCAATACATCTCATTCAAGGTCTTACATAGAGTCCAGCCTCCCCAATGATCTACTCTGCATATTAATTGAAAAGGTATGGAGAAAGGACACATCCTTGATGCACTCCTTTCTTGATTTTGAACCATGTAGTATTTCCTTGCTTTCTTTGTATAACAGCTTCCTGGGCTAGGTATAGGTGTCTTAACAACACAGTCAAGTGTCTGGGATTCCCATTCTTCTCAGGCTTAGCCACAATTTGTGGTGATCCACACAGTGAAATGCCTTTGCATAGTCAATAAAACACAAATAGACATTCCTGTGATCCTTTCTGCTTTCAGCCAAGATCCATCTGACATTGACAATGATAACCCTTATGCCATGGCCTCTTTTATACCCAGCTTGTGTTTCTGACAGTTCTCTGTTGATGTATTGTTCTAGTTGTTTTTAGATAATCTTCAGCAAGATTTTGCTTGCATGTGATATTAGTCATGCTGTTCAATAATTTCCATGTTCTGTTGAATTGCCTTTTTTTGGAATGGGAATAAATATGGATTGTTTCCAGTCAGTTGGCCAGGTAGTTGTCCTTTACATTTCTTGACACAACACCACTTGGAGAGAATATCCAGGGCTGCATCTTTTGGTTGAAATAGGTCAATTGGTATTCCATCAATTCCTGGGGCCTTATTTTTTGCCATTTCTTCTGAGCAGCTTGAACCTCCTCCTTCTTTACCATTGTTTCATGATCATATGCTATTTTAAGAAATTATTTTGTGCCAGCTAATTTTTTTGGTACAGTGACTCTGTGTATTCTTCCCATCTTTTTTTTTTTAATGCTTCATGGATCATTTAATATCTGTTAACATCTTTAAGTGTTGCAACTTGAGGTTTGAATTTGGTCTTCAGTTCCTTCAGCTTAAGAAATGTCCAGCAAGCTTTTCCCTTTTGATTTTCTGACCCTAGCTCTTTACACATCTTAATACTTAATACTTCCTAAGCTGCCCTTTGAAATCTTCTGTTTAGCTCTTTAACTTCCTGATTTCGCCCCCTTTGTTCTGGCTTCTCAGCACTCTAATGCAGTATTTAGTCTCTTCTGACATTTTTCTTGGTCTTTTCTTCCTCTTCTGTCTTTGTAATGAATTTTGCATTCTTCATGGATAATATTCTTGATATTATCTGGTTGCATTAGTGTTCAAGGCCTCAACCCTGTTCTTAAGATTATTTTTAAATTCAGGTGGGATGGACTCAAGGTCATAATTTGGTTCCTAGATCAGGATCCTATCTTGAAATAAATGATCCTAGATAGTGCTCCTTATAGACAACATGACAAAACTTCATCATATTCTATGAACTTTGATAAATTACGTTAGTTATAGAAAGGCTTCAGGCCTTTTGTTCATGGGATCCTAGGAGTTGTGCTGGACTGGACGGCAACAATCAACAACAACAACAGTTATCAGGAGGAGCCATTGTTTGTAGAATGACATCATGCAGGGAAGGATGGAGAGGCAGTGAAAGAAAGGAAGCCCCTCAACAAGATGGGTTGACAGAGTGACCGCAACAAAGGGCTCCAGGATATTGGAGATGATGAGGACTGGGCTCCACAGGGCAAGGTTCAGACCTGTTGCGGTGAGTGCTAGCTAGTGTTAGTGTTAGACTCGAGGACACCTAACAACGATAAGAGGCTAGTTGTGCTGCCACCAAATTTTAACAAGAGAAAGATGGACAATCTCCTCACATTAAACTTATAATAGCCTCAGGAACCAGATGGAGGCTTGCTATAAGCTGGAACCAACTCAATGGCAGTGAGTTTGAATTTTGGTTTTGGTTGGGTTTTTTTCTGATTTTTTTTTTGTCTTGTTTAATCAGTTTCCTTACAAAGTATTCAAGGAACTATAAACTCCCAGGTAGGAGGGATTCATTCCAGTTCCAGGAACATTTCAACAGCAAGAAGTCAGCACTGATCTGTGCCCATACAGTCTTCTGCTCAGCTGAAGAATTGGTGTGTGGGATTGGGTGTATCGGGTCAGGATGGAAGAGGCACTGGCGTGTTGGACAGTGTGTTTAGAAACAATGCCTATGACAAGGATTAAAGAGTAAAGGAGGCCACGAATGTTTGCTTCATTTTCCAGAAGCAACTCCATCAGCCAGGGTTTTCATGGCTGAATTTCTCTCCCAGTTTTAATTGTTCTTGAACTATCTTTGTGTGGTGGTCAGCTATTTACAATGTTTGTTTTCCTTTTCACCTTTTCCTTCCCTCCCTTTGTCGCCTCCTCTCCCTTCCTCCTTCCACTTTTCCTTCTCCTTGGTAGCCTTCACATGGTGACAAGACATCTAATCCTGAAGTCCTGAAATGGATGAATGATTTGGCTAAAGGTCGTAAACAGCTCAAAGGTAAATGCCAGCCAAAGGTCTCTTTTCCTCAAAAGGGAGCAGTAAGGAGGTGGCCATGTGCTCCAGGGCATTTTTTATTCATTTCCAGGTGGACAACACAGGTTGTCCTTTTGAACCTTGTTTCCTGCCTGGATCTGGGGGTCTGTCTTGATATACAGGATTGGAAATATCTTTCAAGGTGCCCTGGTGGTGCCATAGTTAAAGTGCTTAGCTGCTAAATCCTGAGTCAATACTGACTTTGTCGCAGTGGGCTGGGTTTGGTGGGTGGATAGCCTTCATTGATTGGCCTCATTTAATCAATTTATGTACAAAGAATCCAAGGACTCCCAGGTGGAATGATTCACTTCAGTGCCAGGAACATGTCAAAATCTGGAGTGTTGACCTCCCCTGGGCTATTGAACTGCTGGATGTTCAAAATAGGTCTGAGAAAACAGTTAATCCAGTTTCTGACTGCACAGTTGAAATAAAAAAATTAAGCTCAAAGAAAAAGATCACGTAGTAAGGAAGAGGTTGAGCCAGGGATAAACGTGGAAGTCCTTCCTCCTGATCCTCTATTTATCCCTCTCAGTCTCAGTCCTTCTGTGGAAGTATGAGGGTTAATTAGATCGCAACTTCACTTTTAAAGAATTATTATTATTATTTATTATTATTAGCAGCTATAAATAAACTCCATTTTAACTATCATCATTATTATTACAACAAATAATAACAAAAGTTCTTTAAAAATGGAGTTTAGAGCTAATTAATAACATTCATTATTGTTATGAACGATTACTTTCTTTCCCCCTTATTTCAATACTGAGCAACATGGACATTTTCTTTATTTCTAGAAGGAGGGTGACTAAAGGCTGGAAAGAAAGGTTAACTTGGTGGTATTAAGCTGAAATGGTGCAGCAGGTTTATAAAATATGCAGGACTTAAACATCAGCCAGAGTCTACAGAACAAACTACCCAAACAGCAAACAAACAAAATGGTCTATGGAAATTGACAAATCAATATAAAGAGCCATTCAAATGATTAGTCCTCCAGCATACTCAGAAATGTAACTTCCTCATGGGTCCCACGTGGACTCTTTGTTTTTCATGATGTGTACTTACAGAAAGAGCCCTGGCAGTGCAGCAGCTAAGTGTTTGGCTGCTAACCACAAGGTTAACAGTTTGAACCCACTCGACTCGTCTCTGCAGAAGTAAGACCTGTAAAGACGTCAGCCTTGGAAATCACCCCAGGCTGGTTCTACTGTGTTCTAGAAAGACACTGTAGATACTGCCCTCCTATAGAGTCAGAATTGACTCAGTGATACACAGCAATAATAATCTAGGCAGATAAAAATACGTGACAGTATTGGTTCTGTCTGAATTTTAAAAGCCGGCATTAGGGAAAATTGTAAAATCGGCCTAATTCAGGCTGGCACGCCCACGTCCATTTCCCGTCCTCCCTGTGTCTCCACAGATGTCTGTATGCGTACTGTCTTCCAGCACCACTTGCATTTCCACAGAGGTGCTCTTAAAATCAAAGGTAGTAATTCCTCGAATGTAGAATTTCAGGTCTACAGTAAGTAGTAGGTAGACATTTGTGAGCCAGTGTCAGCGGTCCTTCTGGGAAGTCTAACCCACTCAGTTATTTCTATGTTTGATGCTATACCTCCATAAGGTCTCAGCTTCTGCAGCTTGTTTTCACACGGTTGGGAGTTGATGCTGTTGCCTTGGTGATGAAGGATGGCCTTCCCCAGAGGAATGCCCCCCTTAGCACTGTTTGTTTCCAGTGAATTGGTACCAGGAAAGGGCATCCCTGAAAAGATCTCTGTTTTCATCAGGGCCAATGGGTAATCCTGGTAAACCTCACTCGTGGTAACTCGTGACCTTTCTCTTAGAACTAAAGCTGAAGCTGTCAGAACAAGGGAGTGCTCCCAAAGTACCACTGAGGGACCTGCCCTGTGAGCAACCTGCGTTCCCCACAGAGAACGGGAAGCCAGAAGCTGCAGGTCCGGAGCCAAGTGCCTCGGGAGAGGAGACCCCAGATGCCGTCATAAAATGCTTGAAGAAGAGAGAACAGCTTCTCTCCCAGGAGGACCCTAAGGTACCTCCTAGGATTTCCCTGAGAACTAATGCTCCACATGGTGCTAGTGAAATCATGGTTTTGACCAATTTGCATGGGCACAATGACACCACTTTCATCCTCAGGAAAGTGGCTCTGAAATCTAGGTCAGATGGATTCTACCTACCACCTGGGAAGCACAAGCTGCTTGTAATTAGCAACTAACATAAAGTTTGGTGGTTCAAGCCTACTCAATAGTTCATTGGGAGAAAGGTCCAGAAATGTGCTTCCATAAACACTGCAGCTGAGGAAAACAAAAATCTTATGGGGCATTTCTACTCGTGAATCAGAACAGGAAGCAGTGGGTTTGCTTTTTCATTTTTTGTTTGTGTTTTGTTTTGTTTCTTTGGGTGTTGTCCTATCATTTCAGTATATGTTGCTGTTTTGAAAGTTACAGGGTAGCATACTGATTGGAAGCAAATGGTGAAGACATTGGGGTCTATCATATCCTACCCTCCCCAAGCTTTCCCCCACAGACATTAACAAGTGAATCCAAGACCACAGAACAAGCTCATTGTTGAAGGAAAGTGCTCTAGTTCCTGCTTTCCCATGTGTTTTATAAAAAAAGAGTAAGACAAGGAAAGGCTTACACAGTAAGGAAAGTGCTTTCCATTTTCCTTCAAAATGTTAGAGATGGAGAATCTTTTATAGTCAGGTTAGAACTGAGGCTCTAAATGTTTTGATTCTGAAATCGCTGTGAGATATCCAGTAAGAGTTGTCATTTAGGCACTTGGACATGTGAATCTGGAACTCAAGAAAATAACAGTTTATAGTTTATAAAGAAGATAAGAGCCATTGTCATTTATCTGGTTAGCTCCTTTTTATCCTGTGATTCTGTTTACATTTGGGTCCAGGAAGCTTTCTGTGGCCCTTCTTGTCTTACCCTGGAGACTGGTGTGACCGACTTCCCTGAGTAAGAGCTGTAGAGAACCTTATCATAGCTCTTATTATGATCCTTGGCATTTGCCATCTCATACAGTGCCTGTCCTATTTATTTAATACATATTGAATAACTGTTTGCTGAGTGAAAGGATGAACAAATGATGAATAAAATAGTGTATTTAATGGTGAAAGAATGGTGCCTATAACGGCTCTATTAAACATTGGTGTTGATGATTGCTGTCTAGTCGAGCATGACTCATAGCAACCATTTGAACTAAAGGTCATTATCTGGTCTTAATTATAAGGTACCAAAATTTCCCTATGTATATCTGGATTAGTTCATTGTATTTGGTACGGTGATCTATAAGTAGAAATGTTCCAATGGCCACCACTGTTTTCCTGAAATACCTTTAGATTCAAAATTAATCAATATGTATTGTGATTAGTGAAGAGAAGACTTGCAATCATTTAGTCAATCTATCTGCTCACAACCTGCAAAGATTTTATACCTCTTTGTTAGCCAGTGGATAACTTTTATTCATGTACCGGTCCTCAGAGACATCTGCGGTCATCTATCCTTGAGCACTTCTGAGGATATTTTTGGCATTTCAGAGTTATCTTCACCACAATATAAAAGATCAACTTAATTGACAACCACTTCCTAATTCTATCTTCTATTTCAAACTGTATAGTGAGTTGAGAGTGGTTGAGTACACTTAGAGCAGGAGTCAGTGTTGAATCAGATACCACATGTAGTTAACAAGAGGATTCTCAGAAATGCCACATCTTTGTTGTAAAATACAGTTAGTGTCCATTTATATCATTATTACCACTTATATCATTATCACTGGAAAGGAGTAGCCTGGTAAGTAAATTTCTTTTGCAAAAACATTTATGAGGTCATGTTGTTGTTGTTGTTGTTGTTGCACCATCAAGTCAGAACTGACCCATAGCTGATCCTCCAGCAGATTTTCAGACACAGTTCATCACAGAGGAGGAGATCGCCCATCCTTATCCTGAGGAGTAGCTGGTGGATTTGAAGTGTGTGCCTTCAGGATTGCAGTGCAGCTTCTTGCCACTCGTCCACCAGAACTCACACTGTGCGCTGTAATGAATTTAGCCACCTGATATAGCAAAGACAAAAGATGGAAAGTTATGAGAGTCTCTGTTCTAATAGAGCTCATGTTCTCCTAGGGTTTGGCATATGACAACTGAAGAAAAACCTCAGTTCAATAAATGGAATAA
The DNA here is from genome assembly GCF_000299155.1 of Elephantulus edwardii. NCBI lineage: Eukaryota > Metazoa > Chordata > Mammalia > Macroscelidea > Macroscelididae > Elephantulus > Elephantulus edwardii. Next base: position 5,417,462 of record NW_006399920.1, on the reverse strand, counting down.
TTACAGATTTGATAATCACACTGTAGGGAATGTAATGTAAGTAACGGGTATGGTATCATTTTTAGACAGGATGATTAGCAAGGCCAAAATGGTGATCAGCGTGAAGAAGCAATAAAGAACATTCTAGGTAGAGTGTATTGAAGGTATGAAGTCCTCAAAGCATGAACAAACATGTGTACTTGACAGTCTCAGATCTAAGTGCTATGACACTGAATCACATAAGATAAAAAAAAAAGATAGGGAAGGTAGTGCCCAACTCACAAGACCTTTTACGTAGTAGATGCTACCCTGAAGATGCTGAGGGGTTTTGAGCAGGAAAGTGGCATATTAGCATAGTGACATCTTTCTGATTTTTATTGGACTAGCATGCTTACTTCTAGAGGGGGAAAGAAGTGGATACATTCAAAGTACATTTTGGTTGCGGCATCAAAAGTATTTGCTAAAAGCCCTGGATGTGAGGAAAGAAATGAAGACTCCAGAGTGGCCGTTGGGCGATTTATTGTTAAGGCAGGGGGTGGGGACTGGAGAATAAGCTTCGTATGGATGATGATGACTCAAGAGATCTGGGAATTTTTAACATGTGAATTTTAACATTCTGGGGGAATGGGTAATCAGCCACTCCAGCTTGCCCGAGACTTTCCTGGGTCCTAAGGAATCCCAGACAAGCTGGCATGTTTGATCGCTCTGGTCCTGCATCTACGGGCAGCAGGCATCCAAATGCATACATCAAGCACACCCTAGAGATCAGTGAAAACATGTCCCAGTTCTTAAGAAGTCATCTCTGAATAGATATTGAACCATTTAATAATTGTCAGAAGCCCTTTCTGATAAACCCAGCAACTATGGTAGGTACTTTAAATGGAAAGTGTCTGTAGAGGAATATGTTGGCCTAAGTCTCCCTTGGGAGAGCTTTACATAGTTAACCATGGGTTTGTTATTTAACACTAATGTGCATCCTGGGCAGAAGTGCAGAAGCCACAGTAGAACCATAGGGAAGATGGTATGTTTCCAGAGTCGTTGGTATGATTCCTGGCTCTTCAGTAAACTCATCAGCCCTGGAGATCATCTCATTAGATTCTGCTTCTTTAAACTCAAATTGATAAATAACTTTCATCAGGGGTTCTTGCCTCCCTGGTGAAAATGGATTAAATAATAAAACTTCAAAGATGAAAAATGGTTCCTTTTGCAGATCGACCTACATTGCATCGTGAATCTTCACGTCTGATGTTTTTGCTTTTGGTGGTTAGTCAGAGCCCATACTAAAACCAATAAATCCTACAATATTGGTTTGTCAGTGAAGATACAGCTAATGAGAAATTTCCTTCCTCTTTCATCTCAGGATGATTTTTGGAGATAATCACTTGTGGGTCACAGCAGCCTTTGTGTGGTGGAAGTGAATCATCACTGGAGTATTACTTCAGTGCCTTTTTATGTCTTTCCTTTGAAAACCCTAAGTTGGTGCTGGCACTTTGGACCCATTTTGTTGTCCTTTCCTAGCACTGAGGTGGGGCAGGGGCACAACAGTAATCACCAAGACGAATAATGGCAGCTACTTCCTCTGCCCTCTGTCAGTCGTACCATCTTTAAGGAGGGAAGGTTGCAGAACAAAACAAATTGAATTCATTTTAACTTTGAAAACTTGGAGAACATTAAGAACATATGATTAATATGTATGTTGTGGGTGGGAGAGAGGAAGACCGAGATAAAGGGCACCAAAGAGAAGAGTCTACAAGTCCTGAAGAGCCTTGGACCTTTTGACTTTTTTTCTTTTTGGACCTTTTGACTTTTGAGAATATTTAGTGTTTTCGTACATGGCTGCTGTGTGTCGTGGAGTCGGAGCTGATATATGGGTGACCCTCCAGCAGGTTTTTAGAGGCAATAAATTGTATGGGAGGAGAGGAGACTGTCCATCTTTCTCCCCCAGCTGGTAGATAGGAACCATGTACCTTTGCATTGACAGCACAATATTTTACATATATATATGTAAAGTATTTTACACATATATTTTAATATATATTAATATGTATTTATATATAGATAGATATATGTAGAGAAAGGAGGTTACATAGCAAAAATTATATATATTTATAAATGCTACACAGTGAAAACACTGCTTCCCACTCTGCTACCGTCTCCAGCTCTGGGATGCTCCACCTCAAGCTTATAACTGCTGTTGTTGATAGCTCCTGCTTCCTTTTGAAGTTACTCTATAAATATAAGCCGCAGTATATACTTTCAGTTTATCTATTTTAAACAAATGGTGACAGTCTGTGCAATTATGTATCTTTTGTTATTATTGCAGTTATGTATCCTTTCAAAACATGTATTATCTCAGAGAGATTTTCTATCAAAGCAATGATACCTTTTCATTATTATCTTTTAAGTCTGTTCTTTAATAACATGTAGTCTTCTTTTTTTATATTAACAGACCAGAATTGGTTGCATACTTCAAGGTCAACTAGTTTAGTAATTTAGCTCATATTTTGTATGCTTGACTCTGTGCCAGGGATGCTTATATATGATAATTTGTCAAAAGTGATCGATAGTCTGTTATGGAAAAGTTGAAGATCAGAGAAAACATAATTTATGCCCTAAAAATGGTTTGCAAATTTTGAAGGTGGTTATCTGTACTCAAGTCCTCTGGTTTCGAGTTCATACCAGTCTGCATTGCCATGCTTGCCAATTTATTTTTATTTTTATCTTCTTTGTTTGGTCAGATTGATCAAATGGTCAGACTTGTTCCATATATGTGTCTTTCTCAGTAGAGGACCAGAAAGTCTTAGCAAGACTTGAACTCATAAAGTAAAGAGTAATAGGTTTTATCATGTAACTCTCCAATTTTCTTTCTTTCCTTGAAGGGAAACTCCTTATGGGGATAAGCAGAGAGAATTTTACTTACATATTTCGGTGGTTTACTATGAAAGAATTTAAAGATCTAGTGGTACAGGAGGAAGGAAAACAAGTGTCATGATAAAAAGACTTGCACTTTGACATTTCTTCCACCAACACACACACACACACACACACACACACACACACACACGACAAAGGTTCAAAAGGAACCAGCCTAGGATGGCCACTTATAATTAACTTGCTTTTTCAGGATTAAAAGTAAACTTTTAAAAATAATTCAGGCAATATGCTATAAATAAATATTATTGTTGTTATGTGCAGTTGAGTTGGAACTGACTCCTTCAGTGAGTTTTCAGAGGCTATAAATTGCACATCCAATTTCCTATCTTTCTTCTTCAGAGTAGCTGGTAGATTTGAAGTATCTGCTTTAGGATTGGCATTGAAACTTCCTGTCTTCTACCGGAGTTCCGCCTACCAGAGTCCAACTGCGTAGTTGTTGCTGTTGTGTGCTTTTGAGTCAGAACTGATCCAGTGGGTTTTCAGAGGCAGTAAAGAAAGCTCATCCTTCTCTCACAGAATAGCTGGTCAATTTGAATCACGTGCCTTTGGGATTGCAGCTCAGTTTCTTACCACTGCGTCACCAGAGTGCCCTGCTTAGTTACTACTAAGATATAATTCAGTATAAAAAGATCTTAAATTGTTTTTAGTATTCACATAATCTAAGAAATATAACATATAAGCAATTCATAAACATATACGATATTATTCTTTGATTAAAATTGATAATAAATATGACTAAGCATTCCTTATAGTCTGATAGTGGTGAAGGTCTGTGGTGAGGGGTGACAGAAGCTCTAGTGACACCACATTTTAAAGAAATATTATTTCAGTGTGTTCTTAACTGGTTATGTTAAGATTGCTTCTTAATCTGTTACCTGTTAAAAACCCAGAGAATACATTTTGATGAATTTTTTTTCATGAAAAGATGTGTGTCATGACTAAGAAAGTATCTAAATGAATAAACTAGAATATGAAAATATTAAAGAGACGGGATATTTCCTCCCAACTAGGGTGAAAATAAAAGGTTAAAGGTGATGAAGGTTATAAAAATAGAGGGGTTTTTTGCATATTAAGTTGAATTAATAGATTGATAGTAGGGGTGAAGATCTATTGGGTAGTGTAAGAATTTAAAGAAATATATGATGTATCTTTAACCAAAGAAACTTCTAACTTATGTGGGTCAGCAAGACTGAAACATGGAAGAAATATAAGGCCCAGATAGTGTGACAGAGAAGTGCAAAGGAAAGGGACTGGATTGTGGGGGAAGGACAAAGATAGAAGATGAGCTTTTAAAGAAAATTTGGGCAATTGACATGGGAATTTACCTTTGTGAAGTTACATAAAATTAAGTAATTTATTACAGCGGCGTTGTTTTTTAAAAGGAAAAAAAGAAGAAGAAGAAAAGGTAGAGGAGCCATCTGTGTTTTTTAGGGAGAAGGACATCATGCTTGGGAGGGTGGAGGGACAGTGCAGGTGAGGAAGACCCTGAATGCAAACTAACTGGGGCAACAGGGATAGGTGTACCAGAGAGAATAAGATTTGCTCAGGATATGGGGGATTCAGACCTATAGGACATAGGGATACTTTGAGTTGTAGGTAACTTGGTTGCACATGACAACATAATAATAACTGGCCTACTGGTGAGAAGTTGCATTGCAGTTTCAAAGGCATGCATCCATTGTTGTTGTTGTTTTTATGTGCCGTCGAGTCATTTGTGACTCATAGCGATCCTATGTACAACAGCCCTAAACCCTGCTCTATCCTGTGCCAATCGCACTGCCTCCGACACACCCATCCCGATTACCCCAGTCATTGAATCAATCCACCTCATAGAGAGTCTTCCCCTTCTGCCCTGTCCCTCCACCTTACCAAGCATGACGTCCCTCTCCAAGGACCTGTCTCTCCTTACCACATGTCCAAAGTATGTCAGACGAAGCCCCAGAATCCTTGCCTCCAAGGAGTAGCCTGGTTTAACCCTCTCCAGGATGAATCTGTTTGTTTTCTTGGCAGTCCAGGGTACATTCAATACTTTTCTCCAGTACCACAGCTCAAAGGCATCAATTCTCCTATCTTCCCTAGTCATTGTCCAACTCTCTGATGCATAACAAGGGATAGCAAAGACCATGGCCTGTATCAGGAGCACCTTAGTCTCCAGAGAGCGAGGTCCCTAACAGCAGACTTTTCCATTGCGATGTGTCTTTTGATTTCCTGGCTGCTGGTGCCAAGAGTGTTGACCATGGAGCCAAGCAAACTGAAGCTGTGAACAATCTCAATCTCTTCACCATCCATCCTGATGCTACCAGATGGTCCAGTGGTGAGAATCTTTGTCTTCTTGACATTGAGCCTCAGTCCATACTGAAGGCTTCAGTCCTTGACCCTAGCTAGTTCTAATCCATTAGTTGCTCCATAGTTGAAGGATGGGCAGTCTCCTCCTCTGTGATTAACTGCCTCTGAAAACCTGCTCGAGGGTCAGGATTGGTTCTGACTTGAAAGCACAAGACAACAACTGAAAAGCTTTTCAAACTTAGAAAATAACATGCTTGAACTATTATATCTTTGGAGAATTTGAAAGGTAGAGTCAAGCACTACTTTGAGGAATATGTACTTTGATAAAAGCTATCTGGATGATTTTATAATTTTTATATTTCCACCATGACTAAGTCCACTGTCTGCTCAGTGGAGGTCATTAATTGTCTTGAGTGATAGTGGACATAGTGGGTAGAGCCTATAGTGCCAATTAATATAGGATACTCCGTGGGGAGAAAACTGAGCCAAATGTAGTTTGGTTACTTTGGGTAGATGATGATGTTAAATGACTAGCATGCTATATGGCCTGGTAAAGTAGTACTTACTTTTACCTGACTAAGCAGTAGACACATTGGTAGAGAGTTGACCTAGAAGCTATGGTATTTTTTACTTATAACTAAGCGATATGTCAAAAATTACTATCTTAGGCTGTATTCTCTAAGGAAGCAAAACCAATGGAAAAATATAAATGTTGTTGTTGTTGTTGTGTTGATTGCCAACAAGTCGAGCACAACTCAGCAACACTATGAACAAAAGACCTGAAGCTTTTCTATAACGGTTGTCATTTCTCAAAGTTCATAGTTTCCAGAGGCATGTTCTTTTAAGTGGATAGTACTCCTCTCTCTCTCAAATATATATATATATGTATATTTGGAGTATAGATAAAAATTCTAAGGTGGAAATGAACTAATCAGCTCAGAGACTCAGTGCTGTTGAATCAACCATAACACTCATGACCCGAGTAGATAGAACTGTGCCATTGGTTTCCAATACTATAAATCTTTATAGAAGTAGACTGCTATATAATTCTCCAGAAACCTTTATAAATGTGTTTCTTTTTAAGCCTGGTCCTAGTCTTTAAGAAAGTTATCTTGAAAGAAATGTCCTTATATAATACCTTATGTACTATTTTCCATTTTTAATCCTTTTATACCATTATAATCCTTCTTTGAGGCTTCAAGATATTTCTCTTTTTGCCTGCTAAAATTATCAACATGTAACTTTTCATTATCCTGAGAAAAGAAAAATAATTAATTTCATGTTTTTCAGGTAACTAAGCAAGACAAGAACCTCATCAAGCCTCTTTACGACCGATACAGAATTATCAAGCAAATCTTATCAACACCTTCCCTTATCCCAACAATTGTAAGTCAGGTGCTTACAATTCTAATATTCACTAGAAATTGTTACTGGTGCTGATATTGCTGCTTGGTTAGGAAGTCAGCACTCTTGAGAGTTAGAGGGGCAATAGATGCTGCGAACATAGCCAGTTATTATTTCTAAAAATAGAATGTCTTCCTTCTACTCTAATACGGGACTGCATCTAATACAGCATCTGCTAATTGGAACTATTGTGTTTATACAATTAGAATGTATATCTGAAATAATTTATAATGGTTTCTATTACCCTGAGTGTGTGAAGGAGAGACAATTTATTTCAGAGTGGCATTGTCTAATGCAAGACCAGACAGAATTCCTTTATTCTGTCCTGGTTATTTTTCTACATTACTAAGAAGATTGATAGTATGTTTCTTGATACAATGGAGCATTTGGTTTGTGTACTATCTGACCATCATTGTATAAGACATAAGTAGATTTCCATCAATGGAAAAGAAATGTGCTGAAATTGAGTTAGACTACTTTTAGTAAAGAATGGTTTATTGGATGAGAGAATTCAAGAAGCACCACAAGTCCTATGCCAACAGTAGCAAAACATGTTATCAATATAAAAAGGAATAAATGAATAGAAATTGAAATACACAAAGCATGATGAGCCAGGCTTTGAAATTTACAGATTTTTAAAGTTATTTCTTGTAAGAAAATATTTTGGTTATAATAAGAAATATCAGAATATATCAATATATATTGATATATCTACAGAGAGTACAGTTTTACTTTGGACTTCATAGATCACTTCCCTTACCTGTCAATTTGCTAAGTCTCCTTGGTGCCTGAGTTTAGCCTACATCTGAACTTAATTTAGGTTAGTTCATCACTAGTATAAGCCCAAGGCCCAGGAGATCTGGAATGAGGGGAGGAATCTCTTGGCAATGCTGAGAATCTATGACTTGGTTTGCTCAATATACAAAGATAAAAGTGGTATGCATTTTAGCCTAGTGTGGGTGCCTCTTTGCTCATCGACTTCTGTAAATTTCTTTAATGCAATGGCGTTGATCTTGATTGCACTCTGCCTGGTTCTCAGAAGGTGCAGGTATCGCCTAGAGATTTTCATGATGCCCACTTACGGTTATCCTTCCTGGCTTTGCTTCCTTCAGGAGGTACTTAGCACCTGCACTTTATTTAACCCTGCCTGTGTTAAGCAGGAGGAAGAGGACTCTGATGAAGACTATCCACAGGGAAGCCAACAGTCGTCTTTGGCGGACCCAGCATCTCACACCCCTGTTGGTGAACACCTCACCTACTCCAGTGAGATTGAACCTGTGAGGGTCCTGCTACAAGATGAAAAGAAAGAAGTCAAACAACCAGCCCTTTCCATGTCCAATTTACATGAGGCCACCATGTGAGTAAATCCTCAGCATGGAATCTCATTTTACATCTTAGTCTGAAGTACCTTATATTTATATATGAAGTTCAAAAGTACTATTATTCTAGCCAAATACTCTCTGATAAGAATCATCAACCAAAATTTAGTCTAAATGAATGATTTCATTATCTTGTGAACTGGAAAATTGAGAATACAAAGCCATGAGGAGCCAAGACTCCCCAAAATGTCCTAAATATATGCCATAGTAATGCTTAGTTTGCTATGATCATACCTCTTTACAGCAGGGGCAAGCCCGAGTCTAACTCTGAGAAGGGTGTGAAATAGGATTAGCCCTTTAAATTGCTGAACAATGATCTTGGCTTTAAGTAAATAAATTGCCTTCATCTCATAAGGTCTTCTGGTTCCATAACGTATAGTATGGAGCAGTGAATTAATATCCCAAGATAGTGATGGAAACCACACGTGTGTGTGAGGAGTCTAAGGACTAAGATGTAAGAGAAGATTTCAACATGCCTAGATAATCAGTTGTTACCTTTATTTCACAGAATAATAACTTGTTTGGAAGCAGAAAATCCTGCTGCTTTTTCTTTTTTGGTGTGGTGTTTTTCTAAAGTAATGACTTCACTCATTTTTAGGGACTGTTGGATTTTTGAAAAGCAATGTTTTATTTTGGGTGTTTTTTGTTTGTTTGTTTGTTTGTTTGTTTGTTTGTTTGTTACAAAATGTGCACCTATAATTTCAAGGAGCTCAGAGATCCTGAAACCCATACACAGGTTTCCCAGATTAAAATTTCTGCTTTCTTGTTTTAGAAGAAAAAGGAGAGTTGAATTTGCAGTGTAATTAAACTCTGCCAGAGCTTCATTTCCTTCTGAAGGATCTTCTTCTCCCCACTCTCTAGATTAGGTAGAAGGGGAGTTTTACTTGCAGTCTTTTCATCTGGTTTCCTTTGTTGCAGATCACCAAATCCGGATAGCTAGTCCATCAAAACGCCTGCTTCTCATCTATTCTTACTTCTCATAACCTCGTTACTTCTTAGAAGGAACCCTAACTAGTTTTCCTGCCTCCTGATTTTTCTCCTTTCTTATTACATTGCTTCCTTTATTCTTTTATTTTATACTGGTATTTACAAAGTTCATACACAGTTTTTCACACTGGATCTTTTCCCATTTCCTTCACCCCCTCTTCCGCTAATCAAATTGTGTGACTCTCTGATCAACGCCTGTCCCAGACCCCATCCTCAGCCCTCTGCTCTCCTCCTCCTCCTCCTCTTGGATCCTCACACTCATTCTATTATAGTGGTCTTATACGATATTTGTCCTTGTAGAACTGGGTTAGTTCACATAGCACAATGCTCTCCATTCCCTTCCAAGTCAGGTAGTAATTTACAAAATTATTGCTCTTGTGTGCTTTGTAGTATTCCATCGTGTGAATATACTGTAAAATTGCTCAACCATTCAATTCTGGTTGTGCACTTGGACTGTTTCCATGTTCTTGTGATGGTGAATAATGCTGCTGTGAACATTGGTGTACAAATCTCTGTTTGTACCTCATTTTCTCAGGGTATATTCCAAGAAGTGGAATAGGTGGGTCATAGTGAGGAAGCGCCAAACTGCCTTTCAGTACCATTTTACAATCCTACCAACACCGTATAAAGAGTTCCTATCTCACCACATCCTCTCCAACATTTATTACTTGCTGTCCTGTTAGACTTTGCCAGTGTTCTGGAGTGAGATGGTATCTCATTATGGTTCTGATTTGCATCACTCTTCTTGCCAGTCCTATCACATTGCTTTCATGCATAATTTCCTCTACTTCTGTGCCATGCCCTCCTACGATCAGGTTCCACATGTGCCATACTTATCTAAATGGGGCCTTTAGACAGAACAAAATTATTATATACTTTTGCTGAACAGATAAATCCATTCATGATGTTCTCCCACTTGGGTAAGAGTTTCATAACAGCAAATATATACTTTACATGTTTTAGGCCTGTGCTTCTTGACCATCTCCGAGAGACCAGGGCTGATAAGAAGAGACTTCGGAAAGCCTTAAGAGAATTTGAAGAACAGTTTTTCAAACAAACCGGAAGGTAAGTGTAGGGTGATATATTTTAAGCTAATAATTCCTAGAATTTTTAAAGCTAGTAATACCTCAAACACTATCTTTTAAGAGTGAACTGCAAGCTTCCTACAGAAAGAGGAAGTTTCTATAAGAGGTTAAAAAGTATAATAACTGGCCTCGGGATTTCTGCACAACATTTGCTAGTACCATCACTAGGGATGTTTTATGGCAAGTGATAACTGGCCCGTGTGGCACCAATTTTAAAACTAAATATTGTATAAAACACCCTTAAGTTTGGATAATAAACCTAATTTTAAGTGCTGAATTTAGCTTATGTTTAAAACAAAACCTATTAACAACCTTATCACTGCTTTGTTCTTGATTACTTAGTCCATATGGATACTCCCTATGTCACTTAAAATAGAATTCTTCTTTTGCTTTAAGTATTTCCTTTAAACTTTGGGATCTTTCCTTTATAATACTCAAAACGAATATTTTTCCTTTTGATACAGTAAATAAATGTTTAGCTTTGCCCTCTCTATTTTGTGGTGTCAATGCAAGATTCATTATGCATTTTGTTATTTTCCTACTAATTTTGGTATATCATCAATAAAATATGATAAAACAGTTGTTCTGAGCCTCACTTTTTCCTGTTGTATGTAGAAAAGACTGAACTTCATGAGATACTTCTGTGGGAGGCTCTAGATATCATGTGAGATACATCAGTCTTAAAGTAAAAGTTAAATCTGCAAGTTTTCCAAAGTCAAAAGTTATTAAGTGGCAGAGATGAGATTAAAACCTCCCTTTAGGTTTTAGAACATGAGCATTGGAATCAATAAAACTATCCTGACTCTTCAATATTGAATTACTTTCATTTTAGCAGCCTGAGGACTGAGAAGGATTATTTTCTAAAGGCACTATGAAGGCTTACCTACTCAACTCTTAGTCATTACAACTTTTTTTTTTTTTTAATCATTACAACTTTTCCATTTCAGGCCAAGAAGACCATGCAAAACAATTACTAGGTTAGGAATGTGTGTGTGTGTGTGTGTGTGTGTGTGTGTGTGTGTCCAGCAAATCCATCCATACTCACCTAACTTTCCACCTGCAATCTTTCTTTCCAGTTGTTATATCCAATTTCACTATCTGGTAGGGCAAATAGCCTAGTTTGAATGACTAATCTTTTGTGATTTGGGCCAAGTAACATAATCCTTGTAAGTCTGTTTCTCCAATTGCAAACTAGTAACCAAAGTACAGGATGGCTGTGAAGATTACAGACATAATGCATATGAAGTATCTGGAAGTATATGGCATATGACAGACACATAATTGTTTGTGACAGCTACTGTTCTGCTAGTATTAACAAGACTAATGAGAAATGTTATGTTAGACTACAAAGCATGATTATTCTTTTTTTACTTTTTTTTTTTAAACCACGCAATCATTTGACTTTCTCTATAAAACATTCTTTGAGATAATGAATTGGTCTGTCTGGACTATCAACTATGCTATATATGCTCTGGGTATATACTGAATTGCATAAAAATTTCTGACTTCTGCTTCCTTTAGATTAAAGGCACTTTTTAATCCCAGAAAGCGTATGGTGATATGTTACCGCTATTCCTAATCTAAATGTAATTATATCTGAGAAGTTACTACTTTAACATGTGCTTAAATTCTTAACACAACAATTCTCTCAATAAAGTCCCATTTTAACCCGTGTGAGCTCAGAAATCTACTTTAAATGGTTTAATAACTTTCCAAGATGCTGGTAGTCTTGCCTGATGGATTTGCAGTACTATTTGGCATGCCTGTTGGTGAACAAGGATTCTAGTTATGTTCTGTCTATATTATTCAGAATGTGAGTCCTAAATCCACATCAGGTATGGCTCCATTGACTATGACGATGTATGCCCCCTTGTGGTGATACACTTTAACTGCAAAAATGATAACATAAAATGAAAAGTAACTTAAAAATAGATGGAAAATATAGATCTTAATTTTGTTTTCCCAAGAAGTTTTATTGGGAAGGTATAACTAGCCACAAGGTAAAATAAATATTCAAATGGATTACCAGACATTTTAAGGTACTATACATTTTCATTTTAAAATACTTAATGTGTAAACGGAGCAGGGTAATCACATAGATAAGGCATTATTATTAGCAATTATGGCCAAAGATTGTGCTAGGAACTTTAAATTCTATAATAGAAGAATTTGTTCAGGGAAGACAGGAAAATTTTTCATACTGGCCATAGCACTCTTATTCATTAGCCAAATAAGGTCTATAGGACTAGGAAAATGTCTATGGGTTATTAGTATTTCTCTATAAGTAAGAACTGCCAGATATTCAGCCTGGGTTTAGAAGAGGCTGTGGTAGTAGGGATATTATAACTAATGTTAGATGGATCTTAGCTGAGAGTACCAGAGGAATGTCTAACTATGTTTCATTGACTATGCAAAGGCATTTGACTGTATGAATCACAATAAACTGTGGCTAACTCTGAGAAGAATGGGAATCCCAGAACACTTGATTGTGTTTATGCAAAACCTATAGTTGTACCAAGAGACGGTCATCAGAACAGAGCAAGGAAGCACTGCATGGTTTAAAATGGAGAAGGGTGTATACCAGGGATGTATGCTATCTCCATACCTTTTCAGCCTATATGTAGAATAGATCATCCTCTGTGAGGAGAAGTGTGGCACTAGGATTGGATCATCAACAACCTGCGTTATGCAGATGACACAACCTTGCTTGCTAAAACTGAGGAGGACCTGAAGCACTTGCTGCAGAAGGTCAAGGACTGCAGCTCAACATCAACAAAACAAAGAGTCCCACTATGGGGCCAACTGGCAGTATCATGATAAATGATGAAGAGATTGAGATTGTTAACAACCTTAGTTTACTTGGCTCCACAATCAACACTCTTGGTACCAGCAGTCAAGAAATTAAAATAAGAATTTCATTGGGAAAGTAACATTTCCAGAAACATTTCCAGGGTACTGAAGAGCAATGATGTCAGTTGGAGACTAAGGTGTGCCTGTTCCAGGCCATAGTCTTCACAATTACAAGCTATACATCAGAAAGCTGGACAATGACTAGGGATGACAGAAAGAGAGTATTGAAAATACCATGGACTGCTAAGAAAACAAATAGGTTCATCCTAGAGAGGGTGAAACCAGGCTGCTCCTTGGAGGCAAGGATTCTGAAGCTCTGTCTGACACACTTAGGGCATGCTGCAAGGAGGGACCAGTCCTTGGAGAGGGACATATACTTAGAAAGGTGTTGGGACAGCACAAGAGGGGAAGACCCTCGATGAGATGGATTAACGTAGTGACTGGAGTAATGGAGGTAGGTGTGTTGGAGACAGTAAGGTTGGCTCAGGATAGACCAGGGTTCAGAGATGTTGTATATAAGTGACTTGATGCCACATAACAACAACAACTATAAGTAAGAGCATGTTTTGGTGTGTTTACAAAAATTAAGATGGTATTTAGAAACCCAACTCTGATAAGGTTGGCACATAATTTAGAATGGATGCAAAAGAATTACGTTATATAATTTAAGCAACATTTAAAAAGAACTCTTGCCAATTTATCTGAGATCTGTAGTAGCTTGTTGTTGTTTGTTGTTATGTGCCGTCGAGTCACCTGCAACTCAGCGACCCTGTGTACAACAGCCCTAAACCCTGCTCTATCTCTTGCCAATCTTATTGTCTCTGACACACCCATCCACATTACCCCAGTGATAGAATCAATCCATCTCATCCATCGAGGGTCTTCCTCTCCTGTGCTGTCCCTCCACCCTCCCAAGCATGACGTCCCTCTCCAAAGACTGCTGCCAGTCCCCGGGTGTGTGATTCAAATCCATCACCTTGTCTGCAGGAAAAAATTGGCAATCTCCTCATGTGTGATTTTTCTGGCTCTGAAAACCCACTGGAGGGTCAGGTAGAGTCAGTTCTGATTTGATGGTCTGGGACAACCACAAGAGTCTTTAATATTTAACTGTAGCCTTGGAGAATCTTTATAGATTAACTAGATCCACACCCCCACCCCTTATTTAACATCTTATTGTGCGTATTGAGAAATAATGAGGACTTTCATGGGACAATGTTTAAAGTGCTCTGTTGGTAACTGAAAAAATCATCAGTTCAAACTCACAAGTTGCTCTGCAGAAAGTTGTGGAAGTCTGCTCCCTTAAAGATTTGCAGCTTCAGAAACTTTGTAGGACAGTTCTACTCTGTCATGTGGATTTGCTATGAGCTGGAACGGACTCTAGGGCAGTGGGTCTGAGTTAATGGTTTGGAAAACAGGTAAAGTTTAAATACTATTTACCCAGTTTGAGCCATACTACTGGCAAGCATTTGTGTTGCACTCAGTTGTAATTGTAAAGTCATGAAGGGAAAATGACAAGAATCTTTTGAAAGCCTGCAGAAGTTATTTGCCTTTAAAAAAATCCATCCTAGCAGTATATATTTATGGGAAGGAAAATTATCTTAATGCCAAATAACACCCAATTAATTCTCATAGAAAACGGCAGGAGTTATAGTGGTTAGAAAACACATCTATGCATTGTTATATGTCTATCTTTTTAAAACTTGTGTCAGAAGAAAACCTGGTAATTTGGACTCATAAATTGCTGCTGTCCTAGAACCGCTTGGTGATTCTACTTTGCATTAGCAGAGGCAGGCATTGTAATTACAAGGGAATTCAGAAATGTTTCAGATCCTTAAGAAGCTCAGGTGTAGGACCACAGAAAGTTGTGCTTATCTGATGGCTCAAATCCACCGGACGCAATGAGGGAGAAAGATGGGCTGTGTCCTCTCGTGTGACTTAAGTGCTGGAAACATAATGAACTGTCAGAGCTATGAGTTGAACCCAACTTGAGAGCAATGAGAGAGAGAAAGCAGTCACTAAGCTTTTTTCTCCCTATTACCATGAACTTATAAATTATTCCTATAGCCTAATTTCTGTAGTTTTAAGTTGATATTTTTAATAACTTTTCTTTTAAGGGCTGAATATTTTGCAAAGCACGGAACTATGGGAGATAGAGAATGAATGAAAAAGGTGCACCTTAAAGAGTTTTTAATCCCCCCGCGTTCTTTCCGTGATGCACTGCCATATATCTCTGCAGTGGAACGTATATTTTCACATCATCTATGCCAGTTAGATTCCCAAAAGTCTAGAAGAAATGGTGCAAAAATGAGTCAAAGATGCTGCCTTGTACTTTTTTACGTATGAATTATTCGAAATAGATTTGTGATGGCTTAATTTACCATAACTAACAGACTTTGTTTTCCGTTTTGCAGAAGTCCACAGAAGGAAGATAGGGTACCCATGGCAGATGAGTACTATGAATACAAGCACATTAAAGCCAAACTGAGACTACTTGAAGTCCTTATCAGCAAGCAAGATGTGGCCAAAACAATATGAGGTCAGGAAATGTTCATGATGACTTTCACTCAAGAAAAAAATTGTAAACGTCATGTTTGCTTTCCCCTGCCATTCTTGCTAAGTAGTCTGAAATACTGAAAATTGAAGCACTTTAGTGGTGGTATTAGTTATTCCTAAGAAAAGATAGCAACTGTAATTATAGGGATTTAAATAGGGAGAAGAATGCAAGTGACAGTTTAATTGGTGTTGGGGGTGAGGAATGGGGGGGGGGGGAAGACTCCAACCTGCTCAATGCCAAGGAAAAAACTCAGTAAATGTTAGTTTTAAAATATAACATAGAGCATCTACTTGTTTAATGGGCTGTTTGTTAGGAAAAAGTCTATTTAGTGTTTAAAGATTGCTTATATTGATAAGTGAAAAAATATAGTCAGTGGGAAAGAAATCTGGCTACTGTTCATTTGCAAAGGGATGCAGATAGTTAAGAGAGTAACTTATTTGATGCTTCTAATAGATTTTTATAAATCTCTGACATTGTTCTTTAAGTCTATGAGGCTTTCAGTAACCCTAAAATATACTAGAATGTGTCACCGCTAGTTTTTTATTTCTCTATAAAAAAATAGCACATTATTTTATCTGTTATTCGAAATTTTACATTTCTGACTACCAAAGTTCATTCAGATAGCATGTACTTTGTGAATTACTATCTTTGTCTATAATTGACAGATGTTTATATTAAGAGACTGCATTAAAATTTGGAAATAGGTTATTTTGGATAGCTATGTGTCTGTAACATATTACCTAATGTGATCACAGTTAAGATTGCTTAATCTTTTTGTTTACTATATCTGAGATCCTAGAACTATTTTTCCATTGGGAACATGCATTTTTTCTTAATGTTCCAAGATCTATAGTTTGTTAAAAAAAAGCCTTCTCACAAGCTGTAATTATTCTTGTTTCTGAACACAAAAGTTTGAAAATGAGCTATCTTAGAAAATAAGGCAGAGTATTTTATTTGCGTCATCTTCTTTAGCATATAATGTTTTCTGTCAGTTTGTATGAAAGCACCTGTTTATTATTTTTCTTTTTTGTGAAAACAAGTAAAAAGATCCACATTTTCTGTCATGTAGCAATCATGTTTTTGTATCTCTGTTTTCTGGTATGTTTAAGCATGATGTTGAAGAAATTAACGTTTTCATATAGTTTGAGTGGGAAGAATACTATTTCAGGGGCTTATTGTTTTCTCTGTATTTACCTGACATTTTGTAACTTTTATGAATCAGAATAATGTCCTTCATAAATGTGTTTAATCAAAATCACCTACTTGTAACAGGACAGAATACACAACTATTTGAGGTTTACAAACTAAATCTTTGATAAGGGATATGGTTTCGTGACATGTATACAATTGCTATTAAAATGTAACACTCTATATATTCTATGACTGTAAATATTTTATACAACAATACAAATAAAATATTTTTCTATTATATTTATTATGTTGAAACACAGTAGTTGTTTCCTGTTAGCTAATATAAATAACATAAATAACACTGTCAAACAACAAGTTGGAAGTGCTGACAATTCTAGGTCTCAAGGTTTAACTCATGCTGCAATTACACCCATTCATGCGGTTTGGAGTTATCCCAGTATTTGTTCAGTAGATTAAAATGAATGCATATTTAAACACCATTTATAAGCCATTATTTGATATTTTGCTAAAGCGGTCTATATAGAATTGTTTTGTTATGTTTGGCATAAAAGAAAAAAAATAAAAACTTTGCAGCATCTAGGCAATAAAGTGTCAGAAGGAGAACGTAGGATACTTCATCATCAAAAGTGGAAGCGTAGGGAATAGGAAACACTACGACGATTCTGGATGAAATTTGAAATATGGCAGTCTGATTTTGGTGACAGCGGCATGTGCATGCTTCAGTGGAAAACATCTGGTCATGGAAATGGGCAACAGAGGGTCAATGCTCTCAAGGGAAGGGAAGGGGCTTAGTAAGAAAGTGGGCATTAACGTCCAACACTGATATTACAAGTTTTGCAGCTGGGATCTTTCTTTGCATTCGCAGTAGACAAACTCATGAGCTGATGACCAGTGATTTCTGCCACGGTGCCCAGAGAAAGATCCACAGGGTCAGTGTAAATGACTTCTAAAATGACATCCTGGGCGTGATGGTAAACCAGCACCCCGTCTTCTTCTGTGCAGGTCAAAAACTTATTATCCTTGGAACTGAGCTGAGGAAGGCGCTGCTTACAGAATTCATCTCCTGGTGACCCCTCAGGGGCAATGACAAGGATCACATAATGATAAGCGGTGTACATACAGTAGAAGTCTCCAAAGTATAAGTTAGTATTGGGGTTAAAAAGTTTCTCTGCTGCAATTTCAAACCTGTATCTTCCATAAGGTGAATCCTGGGGTGGTTTTCCAGTATTGAATTCAGTGCTGCAGCTGAAGAAGATGCCTTCTAATTTTCCACTGATGGGAGAGCCATGGCTACCACTGTTATCCTTGACAGAGGGCTGCATAGCATTCCCATGATGCTCTCTGCAAGACAAAAGAAATAGTCATTGCTTGATATAATAATGATAGTTATTAATGTGTATATAAGCACAGTTAATAGGTCTAAAGGGCAAATGTCCAGGGTTAAAAGCTTGCATGCTCATCCTACTATGAATCAAGAATGCCTTTTTTGACCCAAAGATATACTGTTACACATATTAGCGACCTTCACCATCATAAATATCCTGGCTAGAAAAATTAAACTGGAATTAGACATGTTTTATAACTCAAATCACATTGAAAAATCACTTCATAAAGAGAAAATGGAATTGGTTTAATATGTTCAATATTTCTTTGATGCACATCAGAATTTAATTATAAAATGAGTGCTTTCATATACATTAGCACAAACCGGCTGATTATCCAGGAAGAAATTACTAATCCGGTTCTTTCCTACTCTCCTTGCTTTCTTTTGCAGCCTGGAACTCTTATTATTTAGTTCTTCAGTGCCCTTGGGTTTCAGGTTTGGAATGCTGCAATGTCTTCCATTCTGTGTAGCTGCTACATAGTATAAGTTTTTCAACATATAACTACATTTTGGAAACTGTATTCTTTGTTTGGGCCTGCTGGCATCTTCAATCAATCATTGTCACTCTGTGACAGTAATGTCTCTTTTTACAACAATCCTAAGAGCATCATAACTATTTGTTCTTTAAATGAAAGACTTTAAGTAACTTGGCCAAGGTCTTTCAGCTGGTAAATGGCAAAACAGAGATTAAACTTCAAATTTGTCATCAGAGTTCATGCTTAAAGGGAGGTACCAACAAAAGAAATGCAGGATAATAGAAGGAAACCCTTGAGCATGCCTCTCTCCATGTGTCCAAGGCTCAGCAGGACCAAATTCTCCTATAACTAACATTTCTACTCCGCCTGCTGAATGGCCCCTACTTCCCTTCCCCATTCTAAGAATGGTAAAACCTTTCATCTCTTAATAGTTCCTGGTGAGTTTAGCATTACTTATTAGTTTCCCTTTTTGACTGCTGGTTCCAAACAAGATGAAGTTGTTGAAATTAAAAGATCTATTACGTAGGAAGTCTGCTGTCAGTGACTACGCGAACGTACTGCAGAGCAAAGATATCATTTTGAAGATTAAGGTGCACCTGAGTTGGGCCATGGTCTTTTCAATCACTTGTTATACCTCTGAGAGTTGGACAATGAATAAGGATGACAGAAGATGAACCACTGCCTTTAAGCATTGATGTTGGAGAAGAGTACTAAATATCCATGTTCTGCCAAAAAAAAAAAAAAAAAAGACAGATATGTCTTGGATAAAGTGCAGCTGGAGTGCTCCTTAGAGGCAAAGACGGCATAACTTTGCATCCCATACTTTGGACATGTTGTTAGAGGAGGCTATTCCTTGGAGAGGGACATCAAGCTTGGAATGATGGAAGGTGAGCAAAAGAGAGGAAGATCTTCAATGTATGGGTTGACACAGTGACTGGGGCAGTGGGTTCAAATGTGTCAGAAATAATGAAAATGTCACAGGATAGGACAGGGTTCAGACCTGTTGTTCAAAGGATCTCTATGAGTACTTGACTCAGCAGCACCCAACAGTATTAGTCCCCTTAAGCTTGCCTACACATCTATTGGCAGTACAACTATTATAGTCTCTCCAGACTTCTCCTTAAGAGTCCTCTTTTTTCTTAATCCTTCACTACGACCAGCATGATTCAAGAAGAGTACAAACTAATACTCAAAGGAAGGGGTCTCACACTTAACAAGCTTCATAGAGTTTGTAGGTCATTGAGATGCAACAAGGATCGATCTTTAGCTTCAAAACAGCAAACTGCAATGCTGAGAATCATCTGTTGTTGTTGCAGAGTAACAGAGTCAGAACTGACCCATAGCTGGTCCTCCAGCAGGTTACAGGAGGAGATTCCCCATTTTTGCCCTGTAGAGTGCCTGGTGGATTCAAACCACATGTCCCTGGGATTGCAGCACAGATGCTTATTCAAATTGTAGATCCAAGAAAAGACCAAGATTGTCACAGACCAGATAATAACAGGAAAAACAAACAAATGAATGAATGAATGGAGTGTGATATCCTGGATATTTTTACGGTTGTACCTTCTTTCTTCCAGATGTTCTGAGTTTCCTTCAGATAATAATTTCTGCTTAGCAGGTGACACATTCTCTGTTTTCTTTTCACTGAGACTGTCTCAATTCCTCCTTAATTCTTGGAAGGATATTTTCTTTTTTAAAATTTTTTTCACTTGTTTATTTACAAAATTCTAATACAAACTCTTTCAATTTCCCTTAACCCCCACCCATCAAACTGTACAATCCAGTGATTAATCCCCTCTTCCCCCCCTGTACATCCACGTCCCTCTGTTTTCAACCTCTTCTACTTCTCCTGGATCCGTATACTCATTCTACAATAATAGTCTTATAAAATATTTATCCAGTTGGAAGGATGAATTCTGGGTTGGCAAGGTTTTCAGCACTTGAGACATACTGTGCCATCTTCTTCTGGTTTCCACAGCTTCTGAGGAGAAACTCCTTGCCATTTGAGTTGTTTATCCCATTTCAGAAAAGATCCTATTTCTCTACTACCATTTTTAAGATGCTGTTTTTAGTGTTTAAGAGTTTATGATATGTCTCTTATTAATTATTTTAGGCTTATTCTGGTTTGAGCTTCTTGAATCTGTAGATTTATGTCATTTGGGAAATTTTCAGAAATTATTTCTCTCCTTTTCAGCCCCATCCACTTTCTCCTTTTCTTTTATGACTCGGATGATATGTTAGATTTTTCTTGTTGTTGTTAGTTACACATGTTCATGTGGCTCTTCTAATCTTAGTCAAGTTTTTCTCTGCTGTTCATACTTGGTTATTTGTACCTTAAAGTTAACAGAAGTTTGGTGGTGCAACGATTGAAGTCCTTACCTGCTAACATAAATGCTGTTTGAACCCACCAACAGTTCTACATGGTAAAGATGTAGTACTCAGCTTCTGTAAAGATTACAGCCTCCTCTATAAGATCACTATGAGCTGGACTCCACTTGACTGCAATGGGTTAAAGTTCCCTCACGCTTTTTGTCCCTCTCATTCTAGTGTTGGTGCCATGCATTACATTGGTCATTTTTAAATTGTATTTTCAGTTCCTAAGCTCATTTGTCCCTTCTGTTTCCTATGGCTTTGTTGGTACTCTTTTCATTTGTTTTGTGTATCTGTAATTTTCTGCTGTTGTTAGTTTTCACAGCAATGGGCCTAATGTATGGTTACTGCTCCCTACATGACAAGTTTATTACCGCTGCCTTTAACTGAAAGCTCAGCATCCACAAGCCTCCTCTGACAACATTACAGTGGAGAGGAGTGTGGATTAGAATTCATTACATAGAAAGAAAATTGACGTTAATATGACTAAGAGTTGCACTGACAACCCCAAGGCTCAAAGGTTTGAATCCATCAGTTGCTCCACGGAAGAAGATGGACGGTCTCCTCATGTGCAATTTACAGTCTCTGAAAACACACTAGAGGGTCAGCTATGAGTCACCCAACTCAACGGTGCACAACAACATTCTTTAATAAAAATTTTTAAAAAATCATTGAAAACCCAAAACATGTATTCATAACTTTCATAATTATATATATATATATACACACACACACATAATTAAGATATCATTTATTAATTTTACAACAAACATCTGTAAGCCCTAACAAAGATAAATGTCCTCCATATTAAATGTTTTTCGTGCTATAGGCTTAAAGATGTTCACATACATGCAGAATGATTTTCTTTTTTCAGTTTTCCAATGCTCTGACTTAGCCTTTCTTAGCCTTTTTACTTTTCAAAAGGATTTCTGAAATTAGAAAAAGCATTTTTTAAACTACATTCAAGGGGCACTCTGGTGGCTTAGTCCGTACAGTTGCCATGCTAAGTCAGAGGCTTTGCATGTCTCTGTGGCAGTTTAAATGCCCTAGAAAGATGGGCTGTCTCCCCCCATGAAGTTCAAAGCCCCTGAAAACCTCCTGGAGGGTCAACCATGAGTCAGTTCTGACTTTGACGGCAGTGAATTTGAGTTTTTAAAACTATAAATCAAGCCCACTGCTTCTGAGTCAAGTCTAAGACATGGGGACCACCCTTAGGTTCTGAGGCCGTAGATCTTTCTTTTGCAGAGTAGCTTGTGGATTTGAACTGTCCACCTTTCAGTTTGCAGTCCAATACTTTACACACCACACCACCAGGATTCCTTAAATTATTTAAGGACCTGAAAACAAAGGTCAGCTGCCACCCAAAGGATAGGGAAAAGCATAGAGAAATACTGCCCTCCAGTGGCCATCAAAAAGAGATATTAGCAATATTCCCAATGTCTAAGCCTAGTAACAAACATGTAATGATTTACCCTGTTGATGTATTTCTTATTAATAAGAAAATAGTAATTGTGATTTTTGTTTGTTTGTTTTCTGTGTTACAAATACAAGCTAGTACAATCCTTCCTTGGTATACAGAACAATTTAAATCGATTTGTGGAACTTGATTTCTGAGTTAGGTGAATGACATCTGCAAGGAATTACATAAACTTTAAATATTTTACCAGCTGATATAATGAATTAAATTCTCTATTTACAACATAGTTTTACCAAAAAGGCAGCGATACTTCTTGCCATATAAAATACATGGCAATGCAATTTTTTTTTCATTTGAAGATTTTGTTAGGTGACATCAAGTTAGTATTTACAGAGACTCTACAAACAACAGATCTGAACTTTGTCCTAGCCAGTGCCATTCTCATCAACTCTGACGCACTTGCACCCACTGATACAGTCACTGTGTCTGTCCCTCTTGTTGAAGTCTTCCTCTCTTTCACAAGCCTCTACCTTTCCGAGTATGACATCCCATCCCCTTACAAAGACTAGCTTCTCCTAGTAAGTTGTTGTTGTTATGTGCTGTTGAGTCGCTTGCAACTCATAGCAATCCTATGTACAAAAGCCCTTAAACTCTGCTCTGTCTTGTGCCAGTCGCACCATCTCTGGCACACCTATCCGATTACCCCAGTCACTGAATCAATCCACCTCATAGAGGGCCTTCCCCTCCTACGCTGTCCCTCCACCCTACCAAGCATGATGTCCTTCTCCAAGGACCTGT
>NW_006399920.1:5374384-5393707 GCF_000299155.1 Elephantulus edwardii | reverse complement strand
CCTCCTGGTCCAAGTATAGGTTTCGCATTAGAATGGCATTAGAATGATCAAGTGTTCTGGGATTCCCATTCTTCTCAGAGTCAGCCACAATTTGTTATGATCCACACAGTCAAACGCCTTTACATAGTCAATGAAACACAGATAGACATTCCTCTGGTATTCCCTGCTTTCAGCTAAGATCCATCTAACATTAGCTAGTAGATACTCATAAATTCACTTCTTTGCATATAGTTTCCTTTGCTTTTTCCATTTTTGAGCCACTTTAAATTTAGATCCATGATCTTGACTTACGGAAATCTACAATAATATGAAATTAAAATACAAGTGTTCTATATATGTGTGTGTATCTTTATATATGTGGGAGCTCTGATGGCCTAGTGGCAAGAAGTTGTATTGCAATCCCAAAGGCACGTGGTTCCAGGCTACCTGCTGCTCCATGGAAGAAGGATGGGCTACCTCCTCCTATGTGATTAACTGTCTCTGAAAACCCACTGGAGGGTCAGCTGTGGGTTGGTTCTGACTTTATGGTACACAACAACATCGTGTGTGTGTGTGTGTGTAGTATGTGTAATCCTATCAACTTAGAACTAAAGAATGAATGTTTTAATCCAAAATGATAATGAGGCATTTAAAACTATAAAATTAAAGCGACTGTACTCTAAAAGCTTAAGAGGCATTTGCCATTTTTAAAGTCTTTCTTTCTCATTGCCTCCAAGTTGAAAACTGACTCATAGATGACATCAAGGCTGTAAATTGCACACAGGAGGAGATTGCCCGTCTTTCTCCATGATAACCACTGGTATATTCAGACTTGCCAGAAGCACAGCCTTTAGGTTAACTAACTCATAGATGACATCAAGGCTGTAAACTGCACAGGAAGAGATTGCCCATCTTTCTCTATGATAACCACTGGTATATTTAGACTTGCCAGAACCACAGCCTTTAGGTTTACAGTGCACCTCTCTGCTGACTGTTGTTAAATGCTGTTGGGACAAGCAGGCTCCTAGCTGACTCCCCAGCAGGTTTTCACAGGCTGTAAATCGCATGAGAGCAGATTGCTCATCTTACAGAGACACTCAGGGATTCAAACTATGTTCCTTCAGGCTAGCAGTGCAACTCTTTAGTACTAAGCCACCAGAGCTCCTTAAGGACTAGGCCAACACACATATTTGTCTATTAGAACTCCTGAAATTCTCTTCTATATTGCTGTATCAAAAAATCTGTGGGTAATTAACAATGAATGCATTTTTAAAAAAATGCATATTTTTTAAAAAGTGAACTGGGTGAGGGAAAAGGCTTAAAATATGCAACAATGAATGAAAATCTAACTTTTCTGTAAACATTTGTTAAAATCACAATTAAAAGAAAATTTTATTTTTAAAAAGTATGTTGTTGTTGTTGTTGTTAAGTGCCATGGAGTTGTAGGCAACCCATAGCGACCCTATGAACAAAAGTCCTCGACACTAACGTGTGTGACTTTCATCCTTTCTCCAGGCTCATAGGGTTTCTGGAGGCAAGTTATTTACAGAAGTGGATGCCACTCCTGCTTCCAAAAGTATAGATAAGGAAAATGGAAGAAGATGAAGAATCAGACTTAGAGAAATAAGACGTGATAAGAGACTGAAAGATAATGTCCACAAAGACCAGACAAAGATAACAAAGGATTCTGAATGTAGTATCAAAATGAAGAGTGTCCTGAAAAGTTTCAGAAAGAAATCCTGATGTTGTAAAAAGGATCAAAGTAGGAGGATAAAAATAGGTGTTGTAATGCTACTCTTGTAGAATGCCTGCCCACAGTTAATAATTTTGGAACTGAGTGCTAACTGGCAGAACAGGCCCTGCAGGCACTTGCTGAAGCAGGTGGGTCCCTGACCTTTGAAGTTTGAGCCAGGCACCACTGGTCAAGTGCCTGCCAGCAGAGTGGGGGTGGTGCATACAAAGAGCTTTGTAATACTTTCTTGAACTTGATAGAAATCAGGCTACAAGACCAAGTGTCAGAGACTGATGCCTGTCTGCAAGCACACCTGGAAAGAATGATATCCTGGGTGTTCCCAAACTGCAAATGTAATATGTTATTCTCTTAATAAACTCTACCAAAAAAAAAAAAAAAAGCTAACCAATAAACCCCTCAAACAAACAAAACCAAAAAAAACCTGTGGGATTGAGTCCATTTGACTATCTGGAATCTGCTTCCAGGGATAAACATAAGCAATCTTAGTCAAATCACTAGTGGGTCTAGAACTCAAAAGTAAATCAAAGGAGATTGTCCTATTCCATAATTAATCCAAGATAATAGCTATGGCTTTTCAATTAGAAGCCTCCAAACCCCACGTGGTATTCACCACACTATTTCACTAAATAGTCCCCCTTTCATTCTTTCATTTTCAGTATCTAAAAGGGGCTCATGAAAAAAATTCTAGAAGGAATGTGTGTATAAAACCTCATCAGTATAAAACAATGAAAAATTAAGATACTGAAGTTAAAATATATAGGGATTAATGTTTCAAATGATTATAGAAAGGGATCTAAATAAAATGGGAATTCTTAAAATTCATTATACCTATTCTAGGAAATAAAAGTAGAACAATATAATTTTTTTAAAAATTACAATTACTATTTTGATAGAACTAGAAGCAAAGGGAAATAAGGCGTCAAATTCAGAATGCTATTTAGTAAAATAAATTATTATATATTTTTTCATTCTTACCGAACATAGTCAAAATAGTCTTTGTGCTGGTTACGATAAAAAACAGAGAATTTAAGCATACGTCCCGCAATGACTTCAGCCTTCTCCAACAGTTGTGTTAGATGAACTTTTGAATAGTCTGAAAATGATAAGAAAAAGGCTGTTACTAAAAACATCTCTAAAGTACCTCCTGCATGTTTAGTAAATTAGAGATGCATATACCTTTAGGGAATTGGAAACTGCTTTTGAAAAAATAAAACATTCATTTTCTTTGTGTGATACATTTAAAAATATTTGTATAATGTATTAAGGTCATTTCTTAAAATATCTTTACATTTCTTTACCTTCTTTTCTGTATTTTCCCTTGGGACAGGGTTCCAGGGAAATAGGGATACGGAATGAGTTTGAAGAAGGGCAGAGTAAGGAAGAGTTCTAGGTTAGAGGGATGAGGCTGTGAGGAAGGACTCAAGAGAAGGAGGGCCCCAGAGAAGAAGGGGTGGTGAAGAGGGGTTTCAGGGAAGGCAAAATCCTTGGGGCAGGAGTTGTATAGGCCTGAGTAGATGGTAAAGGCTAGCATACTAGTGCTTACTTGAATTTATTGCCATAAAAATAAGATAAAAACATGTAAATGAGAAATGCAGATTCTGCACAACCCAAGTAATATTAATAAGCATTTTTCCAGCTTTTCTTGTTGAAAAAGCTTATAATCCTCAGACAATAGCAAAACTGAAAAGGATCAATAATATCATTTAATCTATTCCCTAGTGATCTTGTAGGTAAAACATTGCACTGCCAACCCAAAGGCAGGTGATTTAAATCCACCATTTGCTCCACAGGAGTAGGTTGGGCAATCTCTTCCTATGTCATTTTTAGGATCCAAAACCCACCGGAGAGGCAGCTATGACTAGGTTCTGACTTGACAGTGAGTAGTGCTTAAATGATGCCCTTTGAATACCAAAGAAACATCAAAAGCTAAAGCACCTGGCCAAGTTATTTGATTCTTTGTAGTAGGATTTGAAATCAGGGAGTGAGATGCCTCCTACCTTTTTTCTATTTTTAAGGAGTGCTTTGCTTATTCTGGGCTTCTTTCCATTCCAAATGAAACTGGAGACTGCCTTTTCCATCTCTTTGAAGAAGTTATTGGATTCTTTGGGACAACTTATTGATTTGAAAATTGTCTGGGAATTATTGTGAAACCAACCAAATTATACCAAATTTAAAAGGAAAAAATTTATACCAAAATTGGTAAAATTAAATTTAAACCAAAAGTAAAGGAAAAATTTAAGCTTATACATATTAGTAATATTTTCCCTCTAAAAAGCAATCTGTTGAGCTTCATTTATTCATTAGCTCACTGCTTAAGTGGCTCAACACGCATTTATTCACACTAGAACATACTATGTACTAAGTTGCCGCTGCTGTTGTTGTTATGTGCATTTGGGTCACCTGTGACTCATAGCAACCCTACAGTGGCCCTAAACCCTGCTCTGTCCTGTGCCAATATTATTGTCTCTGACACACCAACCCCCATTTCCCCAGTCACTGAATCAATCCATCTCAAGGGTCTTCCTCTTGTGAGCTATCCCTCCACTCTCCCAAGCATGACAACTTATGAAAAATTAAATTATTAGATTAAAAGATAAAAGGTATTATTCTTTGTCTCAAATAACAATCCACAAGAACAAATATATATAGGCAATTAGAACTTATTCTGAGAAGTATCATGAGGACCTTTGAATCTGTAGGTCCATGTTGGACACCAGGTTCTAGTCCTGGCCAATGTACTTCATAGGCATTGTATTTAATATTTTGAAGCTCCATCTCACATACTTTGGGCATGTGGCCAGGAGGGACCAGTCCTTGGAAAAAAGCACTTCATGCTTGGGAGGGTGGAGGGAAAGCACAGAAGAGGAAGACCCCAGGGGAGATGGACTGATACAGTAACTGTGGTAACGGGGTAGATGTGTTGCAGTCAGTGAGACTGGTTCAGAATATGGCAGGCTTCAGAGCTATTGTCCATAGGGTCGCTATGAGTCGCAGGCAACTCGACGGCACATAACAACAACAACCAAGTAAGGATAGGGAAGGATTCCAATCTGTTGTTCACAGGGTCACTATGAGTCTTAGCAGACTCATGGCACCTAACACCACCACCACTATGAATCCATCACAAGACCAGCATCATCATTTCCTCTTTGAAGATAGCATCTATCTGGACAACTCAGCACAGGAATTGTCAGTAGGAACACCTGGGTTGCCTGGATTATCTGAATTCTCTGCTATTTATGTAGCTTATGTTCCTGCGCTTCCTAATGAAAGATACTTCAGAATGTCTGCACTCGGCAATTGCTGGCCTCCTTGATCTGAATGGTCTTAGAGGAATACATTTTGCTAGGAAAGAAAGGTAGTTTTTTTCAGCACATCATGTTAAAGAGTTTCGAAAACAAAAGAAGGAAATAACAAAACAAATCTAGCAGTAACCCAGTTAAAGTTTAAGACAGGTAGTTTAGGGCTGTTGTGCATAGGGTCACTATGAGTCCCAAGTGACTGGATGGCACACAACAACAGTTTCCCTTCCTATTCCTTGAAAAGGCCACTTTTGATACAAAGTCAGAAGGTCTTATCTATTATGTTATCAAAGAGGAAGTAACTCTCAACTCTAAACAAAGTGTGGGGAGGCAGTCAAGAGCAAAGGATTTCAACTTGTCAAGGACTTTTCCATGGCAAGTTGTGCTGCTGACCCGCAGGTGGCAGCAGCTCGGTAGGAGAAAGATGGGCAATCTTCTCGGAGGTGATTTGTCATTGGTGTGCGGGAGAAGGGCAGGCAGTCTCCTGTGCGATTTACTGCCTCCGAAAATCCTCTGCAGCATGAGCTATGAGTTGCTTCCGACAGCACACAGTATTTCTCACTGAGTTCTAACTGACTCACAGCTGGCCCTCCAGTGGATTTTCAGACCGTAAATAGCACAGGAGGAGGAAATGCCGTATCTTTCTCAGGCAGAGCAGTGAGTTCCAATCTCATGCCTATGGGCCGTCAGTGCAGCTCTTTATCCTCTAGGTTATCAGATCTCCTGTGATTCACAGCCGCCAAAAACACACTGGAGGATCAGCCATGACTCAGTTCCGATTCAATGGCGGTGAGGTTTGGGGACTAAAAAAACCCACTTCTCCTTTTAAGATATTAAAAAAAAATCTTTTTATTGCTTGCTTGCCTGTTTCGTGTGTGCGAACTAGGAATATAAAAAGTTTTCTTTAAGCTAAAGAAATATTTCATACATTTCCACATGTTAAAGGAGGTTTTAGTAGGTAAATTAGAATCTGTTAAGTGGATAAATACTGTGATACTGTTTGTTCAGTGCAGCTTTATTTGAAAAGTGTGTTTGTTGTTTGTGGCATTGAGTCGGAACAGACTCATAGCTGACTCTCCAGTGGGTTTTCAGAAGCTGTAATGTCACAAGAGCGGAAACTGCCCATCTTATCCTCAGAGTAGTTTCTGGATTCAAGTTGCCTGCCTTTGAGGAAGTAGGTCAACATCTTACCATTAGGTCACCAGAATTAAGACGATGTCAAAAGAAACTGTACTCACATATGTAATTTGGTTTAAACCTCGCTGATAGGTACAATGAAAATGAATGGAAAGAAATGCAATAGAAAGAGTAAACATGAAGAAGTTCCTAAGAGAAAATCTAATTCAAGAAAACAACAAGAAAAAGTACAAATTCTAGTAAGACACATAAAACACAGGTAACAGTTGTGTCAGTGGGAAGAGCTATTTACTTACTACCATTAATACAATATGATAAACTGTATATATGCATTATTGATTACTGAACTATGATCAAAATCATATTTCATTTCTTCTAAAATGTACTTTTTCATATTTTCATATCTTGGTATGTTTGACAATAAAATGGTGAGAAAACAGTTATATTGGCAGTATTTTCCCCAAAATGAATTTAAGTAAAGGAATGTGATCTTTTGCAACTTCCTCATAGAATAAAACAAATATTAAAAAGTTGAAGATAAGACAGAATCCACATAAAGGAAAATATAATTTTATCCATTAACATATCAATATAATTTCAATACTGAGTTTGAGATTAAGAAAAAACAGGATATACTAAGATACAGCAGTGGCTAAACATGCAATAGGTCTAAAATACTGTATGTGTGAAGCCGTGGGGGGGAAAAAGCTGATTTATTTAAAGCTAGGGAAAGTTGTTAAGTGACCTGTGATACGTAAGGGGAATTTTTTTAGACTTTTTTTCACTAGCTCCTTAATGTTCAAACATACACATAGCCTTTCCCTACAATTGTTTATGGCAAACAATAAACCAGAAAAAGAATAGAAAACCAAGCAGACATAAGGGAAGGGTGACAGTTGTGCTCAGGAGGAGTGAAGGAGTGATTTTTGTGCCTTTTTATCATCTATCAAAATACTAATGTACAGAAAGCACTGATACAAATGTTCAATAAATGACTGTTTCTTGAATATGTAAATAAATGAATGGGATGGGAACATTTCCAATTTAATGAAATAAAAGAGGCAACTGTGTACATTAGAACTCTCAATGCCTGTGCAGACACTTCACTGAAAAGACACACATATATGGAAGGCAGTAGCTTAAAGGGGGCTTTTCTCGGCTTTCCCAGCCCTCAGGTGGAAAAAAATCTCAATAGTATTTGTCATTCACAGATATACTCCCTCCCCCTCCAAATTGGAGAACGATGTTCCTCAATTCCTTCTTTGAATTTCTGTGAAAAAATGGAAGGAAATGGGGAAACAAACAAACAAAAAACCAACCAGAAAATTCACATGCTCTAAAATTATGCAGACTATATTTTCAACTGCCATCAATTTTTATTTGTAAAACTTTCCCTCTGAAAAATCAATATATGAATGCAACAAAGTAACTGGATGCCATGAACCACCTTTTTTGCTATTAAAACCCCTCCTATTTAAACTGTATGCTTATTCTATACAGAATGCTACTGACAATGTAAAAATGATGATGCAATATATTTTAACTTATAATTTAAAAGAGAAATAATTTTATATAACTGTTGTGTGCCGTCGAGTCGCCTGTGAGTCAGAGCAACCCTATGTACAACAGCCCTAAGCCCCTAAACCCTACTCTATCCTAGCTTTTAAAATTTATTATAATTTCAGTATTTGTACATCAATCTCTTACCTGCTGTGCAGAATTCTATAATTTCACTCCATTCAGATACAACATAATCACCATCAACTTGTTTTGAGGCAGTCTGTACTGCTACGGTATACTCAGTTCTTGGGCTCAAAAACCAGTGTCCACGGACGGTCATAGGCAAGGGAACAGCTTTTGCCACCAGTTTTGTTGGAACATCCTACGGAAGGGAGCAAAATTAAGCAGTATAGCTGAAACTACTTTTAAATGATGAGGAGAAACATTAAATTCTTGGTTGACTATTTTCCTGTTTGAAAAAAATTTAAAATTATCTTAGTTAAATCCCTTTTCCTTCATGTGTAGAAAGTAAGTCTGTTGTCAGGGAACTCTCCAAAGTCCTAAAGAGTAATGATGTCAATATAGAGACTAAGGTGCACCTGACCAAAGCCACGATCTTCACAATTACTTGCTATGCATCAGAGACCTGGACAAGGACTAAAAATGACAGAAGAAGACTAAATGCCTTTGAGTTGTGGTGCTGGAGAAGAGTATTGAACGTACTGTGGACCTTCAGCAGAACAAATAGGTCTGTCCTAGGGTGAAACTAAGCTGCTCCTTGGAGGCAAGGATTTTAAGGCTCTGTCTCATATACTTTGGGCATATGTGCTTGGAGAAGGACACCATGCCTGGAAGGGCGGAGGACAATGAAGGAGAGAAAGTCCCTGGATGAGCTGGATTGACACAGTAACTGGGCAAATAGGGGCTGGTGCCTTGGGGTCAGTGAGATGGGCTCAGGATAGGCAGAATTCAGAGCTATTGTACAGTCACTATGAATTATAGGTGACTCCATGACACATAACAGCAACATGGTACAATTGGTTAAATGACTCTCTTGAGATTATACAGGTAATGACAAAATGTACTTAAATTTCAAATTTCTTGATTTAGTGAAGTATAATTCTTTGTTTTAAAGTTTGTTAAGTGCTAGAATTAGCTGAAAAGCTAGCAATTTGCATCGGCCAGCTACCTGGTGACAGAAAAATATAATAGTATACTTCATAAAGAACCCTATGGGGTGGTTCCTCTTTGTACTTTAGGACTGCTATGTGCTGGAACCAACTTGAAAGCAGCATACATTCTTCTTTGTATACTGTGCTCCTTAAGAACATTACATGCTCATATTAAGTGATAAAATTTAAAGTAAGACATAAAATTCAATAGATGCAGTATTTTAAAGTATTTTCTTAATTTATAATACTCAATAATTTTACTAGGTTAGCATTGCTTATACATTTCATATGTGAAATAGAACTTTTATAGTATTTTGAAATTTTAAAAATCAGTTTTACATACAAATGAGGTAACCTTTGTTTCACTTTTATTTGAGTATGTTGTTGCTAGTGTTATGTACCTTGAGTCAGAACAATTCATTGCTGAATCAAGCAGGTTTTCAGAGGCTGTAAATCACATGGGAGCAGACTGCCTGACATTCTCCCACAAAGCAGCTGGTGGATTTTAACCTCATGCCTTTGGGTTGACAGTACAGCTCATTACCACTAAACCACCAGAGCTCCCCTGTTCAAGTACAGAACCTTTGCAGCACAGAAAAGTTTTGAGTATTTCTAAACAATTATTATTAAGACAAATAAAACCCCTGGTTGGGTAATCACCATATTTGCCAAGGATATGATAGTCTAAATGTAAAGAAAAGGGCTCATCTCTTGACCTATCCATCATTAATATTACGTATTTCAAAGATGTTTCAAAAGGGAAGTGTTGACAAAGAATATCCATCACCAGAAAGCAAATCAGAACTGGAACAAGCAATAAAGAATAACTATCAGCTTGCTTTCTCTCTCACTTATCTTTAAATTGCAATTAGTATCTAAATTGCATTTCTACAATATTTCAGAGATGGTGAGGATAACACAGACAAGACAGGGTTCAGATCCTTTGTTCATAGGGTCACTATGAGTCATAGTTGACTCAACTGCATATAACAACAACAGTAACATCTTATAGTTCTTATATCAAAAGATATTCCAAATCAAAACAGTACCAATGAAGGGGAAATAGTTGTTCATCATAGATAAGAACACTGGAGCATAAGAAATGGCATCTAACCACATAATAATTACTCTTTTTATAGTTATCTGTGGAGTGAGATATTTATCAAAAGAGATAGGTGCTATCTAGACAGGTATAGGACCAAATATCAGAGAAATATAATGTAAAATATTAAAAGGTTAAATTTATTATATA
The DNA here is from genome assembly GCF_000299155.1 of Elephantulus edwardii. Classification (NCBI taxonomy): domain Eukaryota; kingdom Metazoa; phylum Chordata; class Mammalia; order Macroscelidea; family Macroscelididae; genus Elephantulus; species Elephantulus edwardii. Next base: position 5,383,612 of record NW_006399920.1, on the reverse strand, counting down.
AAACATAGCTGGTTTTAAGGTGCTGTAATAGATGTATCCCAAAGTTTATAAACAAACGTAGAAACTCAGATTCCTCTTTTGGCAGTTATCATGGTGAACAGCTGTGCTTAAGGAGGAAACTGTGCCCATAGCACACTCTGCTGGCTATCTGCTCTGACTCCAAGGGAGCTAATTTATTATTCTGTAATTTGTAACTTTTATCTAAAAACATGGAAGAATTCTATCCAACAGAGAAACAAAACTCCTGACTTTTTATTCCAATTAGAAAACCAGTTTTGTCTCTATTTGCACACGCATCTCACCATTTCTGACCTATATTTGTTCTTAGGATTATCCTTTTAACTGATTGCTAACACTTCAGTGTTTTCTTCATTAATGAACTAAATAAAACTATTACACATTTCCATTTACATATTTATGAGTCATAATTTTACCACATTTTGTGAAATTTTCTTTTAACAATATCTATGGCTTTTCAATTCTTTGTAAAATTTTTAGAGGAATAGGTTTTATAAATTGCATATATTTTTTCCGTAAACAATGTGAAAATAAATCATATAAATCATTAGAAAAAAATAATTTCTATCAAAATGTCCTTATGTTTAGATAGAATGTTTTTAAGGTGCCGAAGAACTGTCATATGATTTGTCATAACTGGAATCAACTCCATAGCATCAAGTATTGTAATGTTTCAGCATGTTAAGATTTTACCTTATGTTTAAATTTGTTAGAATTCTTGTTCTCTTTTTTGTTGAGGTCAATGAAATAGTGTGTAATACGGTCCTTTGATTTTGAGTCCATTTCCCATGAAATCTTGAATGAGTCACAGGTAATGTTGCTTATCTTTATGTTATGTGGTACCGGAAGTTCTTCCATCTCTGCTATGCCACTGTCTTGTGATTTGTTTCCTGCAAGAAAATGATGTACAGAAAATTAGTTTCCAAATAATAGATATTTCTAGTTTGCAAAGTCATTAGATGTACACATATTTAAGAATTTAACTATTGGGGAGCTCTGGTGGCCTAGTGGCAAGTACCTGCAACTACAATCCCAGAGGCAAATGGTTCGAATCCACCAGATGCTCTGCCGGGGAAGGAGGGACAATCTCCTCCTGTACCAGACAGATCTGATTTGATGGTACATGCACACGAAAATAATAAAATTTAAAAAAATAATTTAACTATCAAATTACTGAATCTCCAACTTCATTTTGTTTGTAATTTGAATGTTAGTGATAGTAAAAAAAAAAAGAACATAGAAGAAGATCATGATACAAATAAAAGGCATAGCTGATGTAGTGTTTACTTCCTATACATTTCCAACATTTTTCAATTTATACTTTTCACAAAATAAGGGTACTGTGATGCCATCCTTCTGATCTATGGAAAACTAGGTGTATATAATAGGTTCCCTGTGGGAAAATCCAAGGGGCCATCTTTTCTATTATTATTGTTGTGAGATATAGTTGAGGCAGTTTTGACTCATAGCAACCTGATGTAGAGCAGAACAAATTGCTGTCTGATCTTATGCTACCCTCTCTCTGGTGATTAAGTCTGTGTTGTTGAAGTTGATGTCTCAGTCAATCTCACTTAAGATACTCCTCTTAATTGTTGACTATCTACTAAACTTTCTAGAATATACATTAGAGGAAATCTTGTGATTCTTTCTTTTAAGGAATATTTTGCCTACACTGCAATTTTGTTCCAAAATAATATCAAATCTTTTAAGGTAGTTAGCTTTATAGAAATGTTGGATAAAAAAACAAAACAAACAAACAAAACACTCCCTCACTGCTATGGAGTTAATTCCAACTCACAGTGACCTTCAGGGCAGAATATTATTGCCCTATAGGATTTATGAGGCTATAAATCTTTATGGAAGTCATTTTTCCCCAAGGAACAGCTTGGTCTGAACCACTGATGTTTCAGTAATAGCCAAGCTCTTAACTACTGTTTTTAAAGTGCATTCCAATAAAGCAAACATTTCTTAATACTTTGTTAGATACACAGAAAAGCTATAAAAATATTTGCTTGCTTTTATAAATATATATGTATATGTAGGAATGGCATATAATGATTATACTATATATACAGATAATATTAACTATTACTCACTTATAAATAACCAGGTGAAAGTTTACTCTAGGTAATCTTTTACTCCAGGTATTTTGGCAAATTTAGTCTTGAATTTTAAAACAATACTTAAGATAAAAACCAATTGCCATGTTAACTGTTACCACTTAGATCATGAAGAACTGATGTGACACCTGATTATTTAAAAAATAGTGGTTTTATATTTACCCAAAGGTAGTGCATCTAGTGGTTTGAATCCAGCGGCAGCTCCTCAGGAGAGAGATGGACAATCTCTTCCTGTGAGATTTATAGCCTCTGAAAACCCAAGGAAGTGTCAGCTATGACTCAGTTCTGACTCCGTGGCAATGAGGAGGTTTTCTGGTTTTGTTTGTTAAGAGTTTCTTGGTAGCCTAGTGGGTAGGGAATTAAACTGGTAACCCAAAAGCAGACAGTCTGAATTCACCAGGTGCTCTCTGGGAGTAAGATGGGCAAATCTCTTCCAATGGGATTTGCAGTTTTTGAAAACTCTTTGGAGTGTCAGCTGTAAGTCCATTCCAATTTGCAATTAGTTGAGATTGAGGTTAAAGCAAATATTCACTGCTTTGGTAAGAGTATAGAATACAAAGAATAACAGAACAAAAGAAGAAATTATAGACTTAGCAAAACACATTGGAATAGAATTTTACTCTACTTTTCGCTATTTTCATTTTTCCTAATTCAACAAAATGCTTAGACATCCCAGAAGAAGGACCCCCCCCCCCCAAACCCTGAACATAACATTCATTCTAAGATAAAGAACAGCTACTGGAACAGAGGAAGAACTGTCTGAAAGGAATGTACGATTAGGTATTATATATATGACAATAATCTGGAACAAAAGGAATATTACAAAGTGGACTGGGGGAGGGTGAGAACAAGTGAAGGAAGGAAGGAAAATGTGCAACAATGAATGAGTCAAAACAAAACAAAATCATAAAGAAGAGCAGATCTCAAATTAGCATCATAACTTATTCTTTAATAGAATAGCAAATATTGTTGTTCACAATAGCAAAGAGTTGGAAAAAATCTAAGTGCCCATCAGCAAACAAATGGGTAGAGAATCTCTGGTATATTCACACAGTGTAATACTATGCTTCATTGAAAAACAAGGAACTCATGCAATATTATTCAAAATGGGTGACCCTGGAGGACATTATGCTGAGTGAAATATCTCAGTCACAAAACGACAAACACTGCATAGTGCCACTGTTGTAGAACGGGACTGACATTAGGGTAGGGGTGAGACTGAGAAAGATTAGATAAATTATGTATACTGCATTGAAATAGATGAGGGAGAGAACTGTTTAAAAGGATTTATGATTAGGTATTATTTTCATGACAAGAGTCCAGAATGAAGGCTGCAGTGTATGCAGTGGAATTTTTCTTTTACTTTTCAAAGAGAAGAGTGAACTGGTGGGGAGGGGTGGGCAGGGAGAAAAGAGCAACAATGAATGAATGGAAATCCAAAATCTCTGTAAATGTTCATTAAAATTAATAAAAATTTTTAAAAAGCCAGAATAAAAAAATTAGAATAGCAAATATTGCTCAACAAAAATGGGGGAGGGGGGGAAACCCAGAACTAAATGTCACCTTGTGGCAATATCTTCTATTGAATGTTAGAATGTTTTCCTCACACTAAACATTATATTAAACTTTAAATAACTGCCACTTTTATTAAGTCTGTAACCCATTTCTCTTCTTAATCTATGTCGGGGTCAGAAGAACCTGAAGGCAATCAAATAACAATTTATAATTACTGTTTTTATTTCTTAAAACATCCATCTTTCTTCTATATACATCCCTCAGACCTCCAGCTTCTCAGAGTCCATCTTTAATAAACTATCGGAAAATATTCCCCTACCTTTCTTCTATGCAGATAGAACTTACATGCAGAAAGTGAAGGAGACTTGAAGCACTTGCTGAAGAAGATTAAAGACTATCAGCTTTTGATATGGATTAAAACTCAGCATCAAGAAAACAAAAATCTTAACCACTGGACCAATAGCAACATCATGATAGATGGAGAAAAGACTGAAGTTGTCAACAATTTCATTTTACTTGGATCCACAATCAATACCCACTGCAACAGCAGTCAAGAAATCAAAAGATGTATTGCAGAGGGGGAAATCTGCTGTCAAGGACTTCCCTAAAGTACTTAACAGCAAGGATATATCAGTTTGAAGACTAAGGTGTGCCCGATACTTTCAATTGCTTCCTATCCTCTAAAAGTTGGATAATGAATAAGGGAGACCAAAGAAGAATCAATGCCTTTGAATTCTGGTATTAGTAAAGAGTACTGAATATCATGGACTGCCAAAATTCCCCAAATAAATCTGTTTTGAAGGAAATACAACTAGGGTGAAACTTCTTAGAGGCAAGCATGGTGACCTTTCTTCTCACATACTTTGGGCATTTTACCAAGAGGGGCCAGTCCTCAGTTAAAGGCTTGGAAAATAGAGGGCCAACAAGAGAGGAAGATCCTTAACAAGCTGGATTAACACAGTGACTACAGTTATGGGCTTGAGCCTAGCAGGGATCGTAAAGATGGCACAAGATAGGACAAAGTTCAGACCTGTTTATCATAAGGTTGGGCTGAGTCATAGTTGACCCTGGGCACTTACCAACAAGAATTTTTTCTTGGTCCTCCATATTGCCTTAAAAAGAAAGAAAATTATTTCTGCCTAAAACTTCAGAAATCAAAGCAGGTGGAAAAAATCCAATGGAATCTTCTTTACTATCTTGGCAAAGGAAAAGGCAATAAATATTCAAACATTAGTTAATTTTTTTCCCTGTTTAGAAAAGATCACATTCCAACATATTATTCCAGTTGCAGTTAACTTTTAAAAATCAGTAATCTTGACAAACATGTGAGGCGATCTGGCAGACGGAGTGGTCGCTCCTGGAGAAGTAGTTGCAATCTCTAGCATAGAGTGTGGCAATGTTTCTCCTGTAGTATCTTAACGAGGAGCGAGAACGGATATATACGCTGAAGAAGTTTGACCCTATGGGACAACAGACGTGTTCAGCCCATCCTGTGCAATTCTCCCCAGATGGTAAGTACTCGAGACACTGAATCACCATCAAGAAAGGCTTCAAGGTGCTCATGACCCAGCAGCCGCATCTGATTCTCTGAAGGCCCCTCGTAGTTCACGTCTCGTCTTGCCACCTGCTGCCTCTCGGAGGCTTCCCAGTTTGCAGTCTGGGAGCCTGGTAGCCCTGGTTTCCACGCCTGTGTCTTTCTGGAGTCCAGCCTCGATCACGTTTGGGGGAGAAAATCATGGTCACATCTCTTTGAAAAGGAGTATGTTTGCCTACAGTGAATTACACTGTCAGATTATTAAAAACAAAGTGACTTGAATGGGGGTGGGGGGAAATCAGTAATCTTGATGAGAAGTTTTTTGGACTCTAATGGCAGAAATTTCTGTAGTACTCATTTGCATTATGTCTTTGCCTTTATAATTCCACAAAAATTGACTTAAAGAGTATTAAAATTACTATAAACTCATTTAGAGAAAAAAAGAAAATGATACTGGATTTTATTTGATTTCAGAAAAACACAACTCCAGTATAGTAATACTACCTATGATACTGTATATTGCACTTTAAATTGCCATTATTGTTATTTGACCTCACAGTCACAAGTATTTCCTAGAAGATAACTTATATTTGATAAATTCATTTCCTAATTATTAGGATTTCAGTATAAATATGTCACTCTTGGTAAAATGGAAAATGCTTTGCTAAAATCATATACTTCCATTGTGAAAAATACAAAGTTCAACATTGTAAATGATGTAATATCAAGAATCTTCATTTCCAAGTAATCATCATAATCTAAAGTCCTAATAAAGCCATTAGATTAACCTCTGTACAGCTTTTTTATTTAAGTAGAATAATGAAAAAATAATTTAAATAAATCTTATAATCAGTTTACCCGTAACTTCATATTCTGTGAATCTGTTTTTAAAGGACTAAATTTTAGAGATAAATGATAGAAAATGATGATTCCATTTATACAATTGATGAAATAATAGTGAACCACATGGCACTAATATTCAATAACCAAAGCAAACAAAATAAAATTAAAAGACACACAGCTGCTAAATGGATTCTGATTCAATGGCAACCCTCCTTTGGGTTTCTCAGGTGGGATTGCATACTTTCCTCTGGAAAAGCAGCAGGTAGATTCGAACCTTCTGATTAGCAGCCAAACACCTAGCCTATTATTTCACCAGGGCTTCTGCGTTATGCTGATGACACAACTTTGCTTGCTCCAAGTGAGGAGGATATGAAATGCTTGCTGCTCAGCATGAATTACATCTCAACACAAAGAAGATAAAGATCCTCACTACAGGCCCAACAGTCAGCATTATGATAGATGGAGAAAAGACTGACGCTGTCAATGATTTCACCTTGTTTACATCAACAATCAATACCCTTAATACCAACAATTAGGAAATCAGGAAATATACTGCATTGCACAGGTCTGCTATCAGGAACCTCTTTAAAATGCTGAAGAGTAACGATGTCAGTTTGAAAATCAAGGTGTGACTTATTCAGGCCATTGTTTTCTCAATCACCTGCTAAGTATCAGAGAGATGGATAAAGCTGCGGTAGAGAAGAGAATTGAATATTCCATAGACTGCCAAATGAACAAAGATGTATGTCCTGGAAAGGGTGCAGCCAAGGTGTTCCTTGGAGGCAAGGATGGCGATGCTTCCTTCATACTTTGGACAAGTAGCCAGGTGAGACTATTCCTTGGAAAGAGACATCATACTTTGAAGGATGGAGGGTCAGCTAAGGAAAAAAATATCCCCAGCAAGATGGATTGACACTGTGACGTCAGCAATGGGCTCTAGGGTCTCAGAGATGAAGAGTATGGCTCAGGATAGGCTGTTTAAGGTTGGCTATTCATAGGGTCGCTATGAATTATATTCGATTCAATGGCATCTAACAATAACCTTATTCAGAAATCACAGTAATGGTCCTGCACACTAAGTAGTACTGAATATACAATGGACTGCTAAAAGAGCAAACGAATGCGTCTTGAAAGAAGAGCAACCAGAGTGCTCCTTAGAGGCAAGGATAGTGAGGCTCCGTCTCACTTCAGACATGTTCTCAGGGGGAGTCAATCATTGGAAAGGGACATCACGCTGAGAAAGCTGGAGGGTAGAGAAAGAGAGGAAGATCCTCAACAAATAGATTGACAGTGAAGACTACAGCACCACAGGCTTGAGTATGCGAGAGATAATGAGAATGGTGCACAATAAGGCAAAGTTCAGATTTGTTCATAGGATCACTGAGTTACAGCCAAGTCGATGGCACCTAACAACAAGAAGAACAAATCAGTGCTCCTTCAAATGTAGTTTACTTACTTCCTTAGTAAAACTCCATCTTAAGGATAATACTAACTACATTTATTAATTTTTCATACCAAATGACTCTAACATCCACTTATGATTGATAAAACAGAATGTAGAACAGAAGCATAAAGACTGTATAAATAAATGGCTCCACAAACTATCTAAAATGTGATCACTGTTACGGATAACAAATGTTTCAAAAGGACCATTTCTAGCAACAGTTATTTAAATGTGAGCCCAAAGCAGACAAATAAGGGTGTGAATTTTTTCTCACTTGACTAAAAGAATTCCAATTTCATTTCCAAGAAAGTTTTATGAGAGGCTGTGCATTACATGTTGTAGTTTAAATCCACAATCTGCTCCTCAAAACAAAGACATGCAATATCCTGATAAAAGATTTAGAGCCTGAGAAATCTGATTGATATTGTTCTGAGTTAGAATCAACTCCATGGCAATTGTTATGTGCCATCGAGTCGCCTGCGACTCATAGTGACCTTATGTACAATAGCTCTGAACCCTGCCCTGTCCTTAGCCAGTCTCACTGACTCCAATACACCTACCCCAGACACTGTGTCAATTCATCTTGGAGCCTCAAAATCCTAGTCTCCAAGGAGAAACTTGGATTCACACTCTCTCTTGATGGCCCATGGTATGTTTAATAATCTTCTCTAGCACCATGACTTAAAGGCATCGATTTTCTTCTGTCACCCTTAGTCATTATCCAGCTCTCTGATGCATAGCTAGTAATTGCGAAGACCATGGCCTGGGTTAGGTGCACCTGAGTCTCCAGACTGATGCTGTGATCTTTATCCCTTAGGAGAGGTCCATGACAGCAGACTTCCCCAGTGCAATTTGTATTTTTATTTCCTGACTGCTGGTGCCAAGAGTCTTGATTGTGATGCTAAGCAAGCTCAAATTGTTAAGAACCATGGCAGTAGATTCCATTTTAACTCTTCACCTGTAATAAAGCTATATGTACTTAGCCAGACTAAGCTGTATGTACAAGGCTTTCAAAACTGGTATCAATGGTTTTTCATGGCTTTTCATTACTCCACAGGATTGCTGTTTTTGTGTACTATAGAGTCAGGACGCCCAGCTTCTCGAATAATTTACTCAGTGATAAGGAGTTGTGCTGCAAATCCAAAGGTATGTGGTTCAAATCCATTAGCTGCTCCATGGGAGAAAGATGGCAGTCTCCTCCTCTGCAATTTACTGCCTCTGAAAAACCCACTAGTGGGTCTGCTATGGGTCAGTTCTGACTCGATGGTACAACAAAAACAAATGAAAGCTATACATGAGGATATCATAAATTGGAATCCACACTAGATAGCAAAAAGCTACTATGAAGTCAATAAAGATTAATATTCAGGGTCCCTCTTATTTATCTAGGTGGTCTCACTTTCATTGTCCAGTCCATAATTTTTAATTTGTAATTATGCATTTCTTCTGAAGAAAATTTTCCAAATTATATGTATAATATGGTATGATTGAAGTTATATATAAGGAACCACTCTTCCTAAGTATACGTTTCGATTTTTTTCATTTTGTTGTGTGGTTTTTTGCCACACCCGCCTCGCTGTCCTCTCTGGCCACGACGCCCGTGTGACAAAATGGGACGTCCGTGCCTGTACGGGGTCTCTGACCTCAAGGATAGCATAAGAGGGAAATCTTGCAAACCCTGTGCTTGTGAGTGGGCTGATGCCTGGATATTTGTTACAGATGGGTCTTCGTAATCCCGGGAAACCTCTGGAAAT
>NW_006399920.1:5340647-5373479 GCF_000299155.1 Elephantulus edwardii | reverse complement strand
AGTTTAAACAAGTTTAAATGTATAAAAAGCAAGCTTTTAGCATAATAAACCAGAGCTCTCTACATCATCCTGGTGTGCAGACTCTCATTTTCGCCGACTTCGTCCCTCACCTGCTCTTCACCAAGAAACCCCTCGAGTTTCTTGTCACGACCGTGGTCGGGTGGTCGGTGACAGTTTTTTCATTTACAATGTGTTTTATATGATCGTTTCCATACATTGTGTCTTAGAAAATAAATCTTCGTTGATCTATGCCCACAATTTTTAATATAAATATATAGCAAGCCAGTCATATTTTCAACCTATTCTTTAAAGATTACTTCAAGTAATAGTTCCCCAAGGTCTATTCTTAAGATTCATGATACACAACTTCTCTCTCAGAATTCTCTTGGCAATTTTTATAAGTCTTGTACAACCTGCATTTTCTTCCTTTACTACTTCCTATATTGCATGGTATTTGGAATCCAATTGGGAATTAGAATCAGAGCTTTCTGCCACTTTTAGTTTTGTGATTTTGAGAGATAACTTAAATTCTTTAATTGCAATTGATTCATCTTGAAAATAAGGAAAATGAAATTTTGATCTCAGGAAGTTAATGAAGCTTAAGCCTTAAGGGTCCTTAATTTGTCCTTGCCAGTGTTACTAGTTAGTATTTTATATATCCATAATTCTGCATTTTTGTCCTCAAATAAGGCATTAAAAATTATATAAATGTCAGGTACCACAAAACTTGGATCCATTTAATTCTTAGTATTCTTTACAATTTTGTTGTTGTTGTGTACCATCAAGTTGGAACCAGCCCATAGCTAACTCTGCAGTGGGTTTTCAGAGGCAGTTAACTGCACTGGAGGAGATTGCCCATTCTTTTCCCGTGGAACAGTTGGTGGATTAGAACCACATGCCTTAGAGATTGCAGTGCAGCTTATTGCCACTAGGCCACCAGTGCTCCACATATTTATAATAACAAAATATAAATGTGATGGTAAAAATTATTCAAGAATAATAATAACCAATTAACCAAAATGTTGAGCTCATGGGCTTGTATGACTCAGGGCACTGCTATTTTCAGTCTGAGTTCAACAAGCCTTATAATGTATTTGTCCAGCTTTCTGATGCATAGCAAGAAATTGCAAAGACCATGGCCTGGATCAGGTGCAACTTAGTCTCCAGATTGATATCACACTACTTTGGAGTGGTCTCTAACAGCAGACTTTCCCAATGCAATTTGTCTCTTAATTTCCTGGCTGCTGGTACCAAGAGTGTTGACTATAGAGTCAAGCAAACTGAAGTTGTCAACACTCTCAATCTCTTCACCACCTATCATGATGCTACCAATTGGCCCAGTGGTGAGTCTTTGTTTTCTTGATGTTGAGCTTCAATTCATATTAAAGGCTGCAGTCCTGACCCTCTGCAACAAGTGCTTCAGGTCCTCCTTAGTTTCAGCAAGCAGGGTTGTGTCATCTGCATAACACAGAATATTGATGAATTTACCACCAATCCAGATGCCACATTTCTGCATATAGATGGAAAAGATACGGAAATAGGACACATCTTTCGTGAACACCCGTCCCAATTTTCAACCATGCAGTGTTTACTTGCTCTGTTCTGATGACCACCTCCTGGTTCAAGTATAAGTTTCGCATAAGCACAATCAAGTGTCTGGGATTCCGATTCTCAGAATTAGCCACAGTTTGTTGTGATCTACACAGTCAAATGCCTTTGCATACATAGTCAGTGAAACACATATAGACATTTCTTTGGTACTCTGTACTTTCAGCCAAGATCCATCTGACATAAGCTATAATATCCCTACTACCATGGCTTCTTCTAAACACAGCCTGCACTTCAAGCAGTTCTCTGTTGATGTGCTGTTGCAGTCATTTTTGGATAATCTTCAGCACAATCTTGTTTGTATGCGATAACAATGATAATGTTCTACAATATCCACACTCTGTCAGATTGCCTTTCTTTGGAATGGAAACAAATATAGATCTTTTCCAGTTAGTTGGCCAGGTGGCTGTTCTCTAGATTTCTTGGCACAGCTTGGTGAGAACATCCAGGGTAGTACCTGTTTGTTGAAATATATCAATCAGTATGCCTTATTTTTTTGCCAATTCTTTCAGGGTAGCTTGAACCTCTTCCTTCATCACCACCGGCTCTTGCTCATACATTGTTTCATGAAATTCTTCTGTGTCCACCAATTCCTTTTTGTACAATAACTCTATATACTCTTTCCATCTTCTTTTAATGTTTCCTGGATCATTTAATCTGTCCAAAGCATCCTTAAGTATTGCAACTTGAAGCTTGAATTTGTTCTTCAGTTTCTTCAGCTTAAGAAATGTTGAGCAAGTTTGGCCCTTTTGATTTTCTGATTCCAGCTCCTTGCACATTTCATTGCAATATTTTGTCTTCCCACGCTGCCCTCTGGCATATTCTGTTCAACTCCTTGTCTTGATTTCTTCCCTTTGCTTTGGCTTCTTGGTGCTCTAGTGCAATATTCAGAGTTTCTTCTGACATCTATTTTGGTCTTTTCTTCCTCCTCTGTCTTTGCAATGACCTTTTGCACTCTTCATGGATGATATTCTTGATATCGTCCCACAGCTCATCTGATCTTGGATCATTATTAATGTTTAAGGCCTCAAACCTATTCCTGAGATGGTTTTGAAATTCAGGTGGGACAGACTCAAGGTCAAATTTTCGTTCCTGTGTACTTGATTTAATTTCCCTCAGCTTCAGTTTGAACTTGCACATTAGTAGCTGGTGGTTTGTTCCACAATCATTACTTGGCCTAGTTTCCACTGTTTAGCTTCTCCAGTGATTATTTCCACGGATGTAATCAATCTGATTCCTACACATCCAATCAGGTGAAATCGAGGTATATAACCTGCATTTATGTTTCTTATAAAATGTATTTGCAATGAATAAGTCATTGTGCAAAATTCTATCATTCTATCTCCAACTTCATTTCTGTCACCAACTCTATGTTTTTCAACTACTTATCCTTCTTCTCTATTCCCAACTTTTCCATTCCAGTCACCCATTATTATTAATGCATGAGAAAAACTACTCTTTGAGTGTTCAACTAAAAGATAGCACCCAACAGAATTAGTTTAAAATTTAATCTCAGTAAAAAAAGTCATGAAAGTTGATGTTAGCAGAATATTAGAACCCCTGGATATAAAAATTAGTGTTTCTCTGGTGGTGATGTATTTGTTAGGTGCCATGAAGCTAACCTGCACTCACAGCAACCCTATGTACAACAGATTGAAACACTGGTGGATCTTCTGCTATCTTCATAGTCTCTGCTGTGCTTAAGCTTATTGTTGCATTAACTATGTAGTTTGTGCATCTTCCAGCAGTATATTAGACAATGTTCCCAGTTATTAATAAAATTTTTAGGAGTGCATTACTTCAGAAATCAATGACCAGTCACCAGTCATGCTTCTTAGTCTCTCTCACTCGGGAAACTCCACTGAAACCTGTCTACCATGAATGTTCCTGCTGGTATATTAAATACCAGAGGCATAGTTTCCCAGTCATATACACACCACCAAAGTATGTATGGCAAACAGATCAATGAGTGGTGGTTTCTTTGGTGAACATCCTTAAAGGGAACTTTCTCTGAAGGAAATGGGAATGATCCAATGGGGACCTGAAAAGATGGGGTAATGGTTGGCATAGATCAACAGTGATTAATTTTATAAAGTGCAATGTATGATAATGACTGTATGAAACACAATGTGAATAAAAAAAACTATGGAACATAATGTATATTATATTAATTTTGTATGCAAATTAATATAAAAGAAAAAAGAACTCTTTTCACAGGAAGGCTAAATAATGGAATGCTTGCTATTCTATTTATTTAGAAAAGTGATTTGTGTTGTTTTCCTAATATTTTTGTCTCAAAGGGCAGCTCAAGAAGACAGAGCAAAAGGATAACATAATTTTTATAATATAATAAATTATAATAAAGTGTGCAAAGAACTGGAATTAGAAACCCAAAGGCTTTCTGAACTGAACACAGTATTATTTCTCAAGCTGAAATAACTGAAAAAGAAATTATTTAAGCCTCAAGTTACTATCCTGAGAGATTCTATAGACAATATACTGAATGATGAAGAAAGCATCAATATATGAGGGAGGCAATATACTGAGTTTGGAAGATATTGAATCATTTCAAGAAGTAGCATATGATTGAGAACAAATAGTACCAAAGGGAAAAAGTCCAAGCTGCACTGGCGGCATTGTAAAAAAAAAATTCCCCAGGAATTGAAGGAATATCAATTAAGGTGTTTTAGGAAAGAGATGCAGCCCTAGACATACTCACCAATCTGTGACAAAAAGTTCAGAAAATAGCTACTTGGTCAACTGACTGAAAGAAATCCTTTTTTGTTCTCATTCTCCAAAAAGGTGATCTAACAGAATATGGAAATTATCTAACAATATCATTAATATCACATGCAAGTAAAATCTTGTTGAAGATTATATTAAAAGATAGGTTGAGCACTATATCCACAGAGAACTGCCAGAAATTCAGGCTAGATTCAGAGGAGGTCGTGGCATGAGAGATAACATTGCTAATGTAAGATGGATATGGACTGAAAGTGGAGAATACTAAAAAGATGTTTACTCGTATTATATTGACTACACAAAAGCTTTTGTGTGGGCCATCTTTTGATTATGTGGGCCATAACAAATGATGCCTAATATTGAGAAGAATAAGAATCCCAGAACCCTTAATTATGCTTGTGAAAAATAAAACCTATACATAGATCAAGAAGCTGTTGTCCAAACAGAACAAGGGAACACTGCATGGTTTAAAATCAGTAAAATTGTGTGTCACAATTGTGTCCATTTCTCCCATACCTAATCAATCTGTAGGCTGAACAAATATTTTTAAAAGTTGGGCTATATGGAGTAGAATATGAAATTAGGATTGAAGAAGACTCATCAATAACCTTGCCTGCAGAAAGTCAAGACTTGGTGCACTTACTAAAGAAAATCAAAGACTACCAGCCTGTAATATGGATTACATCTCAACATTTAGGAAACAAAGAACTTTACCATTGGGCAATAGGTAGTATCAAGATAGGGAGAGAAGAGACTGATGTTGTCAACTATTTCATTTTGCTTAGATCACAATCAACATTCACAAGATGTACTCCATTGTGTGCTAAAGAGCAACGATTTGTTAGTTTAAAGGCTAAGGAGTCTGATTCAAGCCATGGTACTTTCATTGCTTCTTTTGCATCTGAAAGTTGGACAATGAATAAGAAAGACCAAAGAGGAATTGATGCCTTTGTATTGTGATGTTGAAGAAGAATATTAATATCTCAAATACTGCCAAATGAATATATAAACTTTCTTGGAGGAAACCCAACTGGGGTGCTTCTTAGAGATAAAGTTGGTAAAACTTTACATCATATACTTTGGGCATGTTGTAAGAAGGGTTCATTCTTTGGATAAAGACATTTTGTAAAATGCCGAGGCACAGCACTTCATGGAAGTGACCCTCCAAGAAATGGAATGATGCACAGTGACTATAAACAAGGAGTTTGGGCATGCAGAGATCATGAAGATGGCACAGGATTGGTCCAGGTTCGTATCAGTTGTTCAGAGTTTCTATGAGTGAGTCATAGTTGTCTCAAGAACATCTAACAACACCATCACCATATTTTTAGGTATATATTTTCTCCATATCTGTCCCTTTACTGTGAGGCATAATAAATGCATAAAATTATGTAAAAATTCAAGAAATATCATCAAAATACCATCATCACAGATAGCAGTACACCTTGTTGCCTGAGCAAAATACATCCATGAAACACAAATACCATAATTATGTCTTAAATTTGATTTATATAGAGAAAAATATAAATATTTTGTGCATTAGAAATTAAAATATTTTAATTTAAGTATATACACACAGTGACATATATTGATAAACTGCTTAGTCATTTTACCTTTTTCAGTTTTCATTGTATGTTCACAAAAGTAGGGAATCTACTTCAAAATAAAGTGTTTTCAAATTAAAGCTCTCTCTGTTGTTAATAAGACTGATAAGCAGACTGAAATTATTCTTCCTAAATAAAAATACTGAAGAGCAATGATGTCAGGCTGGAGACTAAGGTGTGCCTGATCCAGGCTATAGTCTTTCCAGTTACCTGATATGTATTGGAGAGTTGGACAGTGAATAGGAATGACAGAAAGAGAAGTGATGCTTTTGAGCTGTGGTGCTGGAGAAGAGTGTTGAATATGCCATGAACTGCTAGAAGAACAAACAGGTTTGTCCTGGAGAGGGTGAAGCCAGAATGCTCCTTGGAGTCAAGGATTCTGAAGCTTTGTCTGACATACTTTGGACATGCTGCAAGGCAGGATTAGTCCTTGGAGTCATGCTTGGGAGAATGGAGGGACAGTGCAGGAAAGAAAGACCCTCAATGAAATGGATCAATTCTGTGAGTGGAGTGGTGGGAATGAGTGTGTTTGAGACAGTGAGGTTGGCACAGGATAGAGCAGCGTTTAGGGCTCTTGTACTTAGGGTCACTATGAGTCACAAGTGACTCAATGGCACATTACGACAACAACAACAAATAAAAATAACAAATAGAGTTTCCCCATTACTTCAGATTTTCTTTATACTTGAATAAAATAAAAATCTTGGTTGCAAACTAGCTATGAAGAACAAACTGTGTTTATAAAAACTGGGTGCATATACTTTACCACTTAAGATTGTGAGATAGCAAACACAGTTCTGTGGTAAATAACACATTTTAGGATGCAAGTCTTACTCTAATAATTTCTCTTTCATTGCTATAGAGTATGAACTGACTCATAGCTGACCAGTGAGTTGTCAGAAAGCTGTAAATCATATGTAAGGAGATTGTCCATTTTATTTCTATTGAAGTGCTCATAGATTTAAACTACAAGAGAGGCATCATCTTTGGATTAGCAATACCATTCCCAATAAATTAAGACATAGAAACAATATTAATTGTTCCCTCTGGAAGAATGATCTGTATCAAACATAAGTGGAAAAGGATTTAAACATTAATGAATGAGATACTAAAGTTTAAGACTGTAAATGCTAACTTATAATTTAATAGACAAAGGTCTCTATTTTTAAAAACATATTTACTGAGATATAAGGGAGTGATCTGTATACTGCTAATTATTTTGTAGCTTGGGTATCTGTATTCTTGCTTGCCTACCATTGTTATAATTAGTATAGCACTTCTCTGTCAGTTTGCTGTGTAACTCATAGGTTGACTATGTTGCTGAAAGCTGTGTCAATAGTATTGTCAAATGACAGGTCACTCATGGTGGACAGGTTTTAGCGGAACTCTCAGATTAAGACAGTTAAGTAAGGAGAATTGGCCATTCACTTCTGAAATTGCAGGCCTCTCAAAACCCTATGAAAAATAGAGGAATACAGATAGATAGAGTGTTAAAGGTAGAGCCCAGATTGGAAGTCAATCAAAATGAAGAGACACAACTGCATGTGCAGGATAACTATCCTATGATAGCTGGATCATGAAGTGTACTAAGTATGAATGTTGGGAAACTAGTTGTGGAAAATGAAATGGAACACATGGACTGATGTACATGGCATTAGTGAGAAAAGATGGACTGACTCTGGCCACTTTGAAACAAACACCCAGTTTAATATGTCAGGAATGACAAACAGAGTAAGAATGGTATTGCATTCATAGTTTAAAAGACAATTTCAAAAAAAGATAATTTTTACCCTGAAGTACAATGTTGTGAGTGACAGGATATTATCCATTCCCATACAAGGAAGACCTGTTAATACAACAATTTTTGGAGTGTGTAATTGACCAAACATGCAATCAAGATGTGTTAATGATAACTGGTGACTGGAACGTATTGATTTGGTGATAGAAATGAGGCCAGAAATAGGATGATTGAATTTTACACATTCAATGAGTTATTCATCACAAATACCTTTTTTTTGTGATTTTCTTTTATTTTTTATTTTAATGAAAGTTTACAGAGACTGGATTTCCATTCATTATTGTACACTTCCCTTCCTGCCCACCCTCCCTCCCACCCAATTATCTTTTTTCTTTGAAAAGTGAAAAAAATAAGAAAATTCTTTCATTGTTATACACCTCCCCCCCGCCCAGCCCCAGGTCCACTCCTCTATGCAGCTTTCATTCTGGACTCCTGTCATAACAATAATGCCTAGTCATATATTCCTCCTAAACAGTTTTCTACCTCATCTATTTCAATACAATATACATTATTTATCCCCTTTTTTCCTTAGGTTCCCCCCAACTCTGATGTTAGGCCCACTTTACAACAGTGACACTATGCAGTATTATCCTTTTGTGACTGAGATATTTCACTTAGAATAATGTCTTCCAGGGTCACACATTTTGCATAATATTTCATGAATTCCTTGTTTTTCAATGCAGCATAGTATCCACTATGGAAGGCAGTATGCCGCGTTCTCATAAAGTTGGAAATATAAATACCATTTGACCCAGCAATTCCACTACTGGGAATATATCCTAAAGAAACCATAACTGCCACCTAAGTAGACATATGCACACCCATGTTTATTGCTGATTTGTTCACAATAGCAAAGATTTAGAAACAACCCTGCCCATCAACAAACAGATGGATAGAGAAGCTTTGGTATATTCACACAGTGGAACAAAAATACCTTTTTAAAAAACACACAAATGACATCTTTACACATGGATCTTACCAGATACACTGTATTGTAATCAGATTGACAACATTTCTTTCAGATTGTAAGAGAAATCATTGGAGAAAATCAGTATCAGCAGTCAAACCCAGGCCAGGTATTAGCTGTGGCACTATCAATTACTCATGTTCAAGTTAAAATTGTAGCTGAAGAAGATGAAAACTATGATTTTGAGTCTAGCCTACTTGAATTAATAAATCATCTTAAGAATAGGTTTGATGCTTTGAACACCAGTGATTGAAGAAGACAAGATAAGTTATGGGATTATATCAAGGATATCATCCAAGAAGAGAGTGAAAGGTCACTACAAAGACAAAAGATAAAGGAAAAACAAAAATTGAAATCAGAAGAATTTGAAAATTGCACTAGGACATCGAGAAGACAAAACAAAGGGAAGAGATGCTGAAGTAAAACAGCTGAACAGAAAATTTCGAAAGGCAGCTCGAGAAGTCAAAGCAAACTATTTCAACAGAATGTATAAAGACCTCGAATTGGATAATAAAAAGGAAGAATTTGTTCAGCAGTTCTGAAGCTGAAAGAACTGAAAAACAAATCAAGCCTCAAGTTGCAATACTTCGAGATGCAATGGACAACATATTTTTATCTTTTTTTGTATTTTAATTTGATATTTTTTTCTTATTTTTTCTTCATTGTTACACATTTTCCTCCCTGCCCCCTTTCAAATTCCACAATCCATTTTCTTTCTTTTTTAAAAAATATTCAGCAGTCAGGAGATGTATTGCACTAGGAAGTTTTTAGTCAGGAACCTCAAAATTTTTAAGGAGCAATGATGTAAGTCTGAGGACTAAGGAACACCCAATTCAGGCCATGGTCTTTTCAGTTACTTTCTATGCATTATCTGAGAACTGGACAATGAATAAGAATGACAAGAAGAATTGATGCTTCTGAGTTGTGGTGTTGGAGAAGAGTACTGAATATGTCGTAAACTGCCAAAAGAAGAAA
The DNA here is from genome assembly GCF_000299155.1 of Elephantulus edwardii. Classification (NCBI taxonomy): domain Eukaryota; kingdom Metazoa; phylum Chordata; class Mammalia; order Macroscelidea; family Macroscelididae; genus Elephantulus; species Elephantulus edwardii. The sequence goes on along the minus strand of NW_006399920.1, from coordinate 5,363,785 downwards.
CATATGTCTTGAAGAAGGTGCAGCCAGAATGCTCCTTGGAGGCAAAGATAACAAAACTTTGTCTAACATACTTTGGAGAGGGACATCATACTTGGAAAGGTGGAGGTACAATGAAGGAAAGGAAGAGTCTCAACAAAGTAGATTGACATAGTAACTAAAGCAAAGAGCTCAGATGTGTCAGATATTGTGAGGATGGCACAGGATAGGACAGTGCTCAGATGTGTTGTTCATAGAGGTGCTATGGACTCAGTGGCACCTAACAACAACCATGGCCTAGTGGGTAGAGTTCTATGTGCAAACCAAAGATTTAGGTGGTTCAAATCCTCTAGTTACACTGACAGAAAAATATAGGCAATCTCCTGTGTGATTTACGGTCTCTGAAAACCTGCTAGAGGGTCTGTAATGAGTCAATTCCAACATCTCAACAATGAAATTTTTTTATTGAGTTTATTGAAATATAACTTAGATACAATAATGTTCATCCAGTTAGTGCATCAATTTTCAGAATATTTGAGTTGGGAAACCAACACACTTTACCCCAAAAAGAAACCTCCATGGTCATTAGCAGTTACTCTCCATCCTCTACTCCAGAGTTAGGTAAACACCATGCCACTTTCTGTACTCATAAATTTGCCTATTCTGAACATTTATATTATTTGAAAAATGTTTGTTTTACTTTTGTTTTTATGAACTGGTTTCTTTCACTTAGCACAATGTTTTCATGGCTCATTCATATTACCTCAAGTATCAGTACCTTGTTACTTTTCATTTCCGAGTAATAACTTGCTCAGCATTTCTTAAGCTCAAGGAACTGAAGAACAAATTCAAACCTCAAGTTGCTATAATCAAGGATGCTTTAGGCGGAGTATTAAACGATCCAGGAGGTATCAAAAGAAGATGGAAAAGAATATAATGAGTCATTGTATCGAAAGGTATTGGCAGACACAGAAGAATTTACTAAAACAGCATAAGAGCAATAACCTATGGTGATGAAGGAAGAAGTTCAAGCTGCTTTGAAGGAAATAGCAAAAAATACAGCCCCAGGAATAGATGGTATACCAACTGACATATTTCAGCTAACAGATGCTGCCCTGGATGTGCTCACCAAGTTGTGTCAAGAAATCTGGAGAACAACCACTTGGCCAACTGACTGGAAGAGATCTATATTTGTTCGCATTCCAGAGAAAGGTGATCCAACAGAGTGTGCAAACTATAGAACTATATCATTGATTTCACATGCAAGCAAGATTCTCCTGAAGATTATCCAAAAACAACTGGAACAGCACATCAGCAGAGAAATTCCAGAAGTCCACACTGGGTTTAGAAGGGGTCATGGTACTAGGGATATTGTAGCTGATGTTAGATGGATCTTGGCTGAAAGCAGGGAGTACCAGAGGAATGTCCATCTGTGCTTCATTGATTATGAAAGGCTGACTGTGTGGACCATAACAAACTGTGGCTGACTCTGAGAAGAATGGGAATCCCAGAAGAATTGATCATGCTAATGCGAAACTTATACTTGAACAAAGAGGCAGTTGTCAGAACAGAGCAAGGAAACTGCATGGTCAAAATTGGAAACGGCGTACACCAGGAATGTGTCCTGTCTCCATACCTGTATGCAGAACAGATCATCCAGGAGCCTGGGCTCTATGAGGAGAAATGCGGCATCAGGATTGGTGGAAGATCTATCAACAATCTGCGATACGCAGATGACACAACCCTGCTTGCTGAAACTGAGGAGGACCTGAAGTGTTTGCTGCTGAGGGTCAAAGACTGCAGCCTTCAATATGGATTGAGGCTCAATGTCAAGAAAACAAAGATTCTCACCACTGGACCAATTGGCAGCATCAGGATGGATGGTGAAGAGATTGAGATTGTTCACAGCTTTAGTCTGCTTGGCTCCACAGTCAACACTCTTGGCACCAGCAGCCAGGAAATTAAAAGACATATTGCGATGGGAAAGTCTGCTGTTAGGGACCTCTCTAAAGTACTCAAGAGTAATGATGTGTTTCTGGAGACTAAGGTGTGCCTAATACAGGCCATGGTCTTTGCAATCACTTGTTATGCGTCAGAGAACTGGACAATGACCAGGGTGGATAGAAGGAGAATTGATGCTTTTGAGTTTTGGTGTTGGTGAAGAGTGTTGAAGGTACCATGGACTGCTAAGAAAACAAACAGATTCTTCCTGGAGAGGGTTAAACCGGGATGCTCCTTGGTGGCAAGGATTCTGAGGCTTCGTCTGACATACTTTGGTCATGTTGTAAGGAGGGACCGGTCCTTGGAGAAGGACATCATGCTTGGGAGGGTGGAGGGCAGGCGCAGGAGGGGAAGGCCCTCTGGGAGGTGGATTGATTCAGTGACTGGGGCAATCGGGATGAGTGTGTCAGAGACAATGAGATTGGCACAGGACAGAGCAGAGTTTAGAGCTGTTGTACATAGGGTCACTATGAATCGCAAGCGACTCAACATCACATAACAACAATAACAATATTCCTTTGAATAGCCTGATGGTTCAATAGATCCATCAATTTGACGAGTCTATGGTTCTTATGTTGTTGTTGCTATTGATTGCTTTCGAGTTGAGCACAACTCATAGAGACCCTATGAACAAAAGGCCTAAAGCCCCTCTATCAACATTTATCAAAATTCATAGAGTTTCCGGAGGCATGTTATTTAGGAAGTGGATGTCACTCTTGTTTCCAATAGCCAACACTAATGTAGGTATTTCCATGAAGGTGCTTATGTGTGATTGTTATTTAAATCAGATGTCTTTATGTAGATTATCTTTTATAATAAGTGAGCCTCATTCAATCAGTTAAAGTGTAAAAACTGAGATTTCTGGAGAAGCAAGCTTGTTATCCTGCTACCGTTTCCAACTGTCCTATGAGCCTACTGATTTCAGACAAAACACTGCCAAGATTTCCAGCTGTAAAAAAACCAAGGGTAGTGGGAGGTCTACCGAGTCTAATCCCTATTAATTCCACAAGGGGAATTGCCCCCACTAATAGCATCCACAATTGCTTAAGTTGTTAAGTGCTTGCTAAGTTGTTAAGTTGCTTGTTGTTAAGTGCTGTTGAGTCAGAGGCGACTCATAGCCACCCTAGGAATGAAAGACCTGAACACTTGTATAACTGTCATAGTTTCTCCAAGTTCACAGAGTTTTCAGAGGCAAGCTATCTTGGAAGTGGATGCCACTCCTCCTCCCAAGTCTGCTTTAATTGAGGAGCTCCACCAAACACTGTTCAACATGGGTAACCATTATCACATTTGACACATCAGCATCCACAGTACAAAACTAATTCCCATAAGGCCAGACATGAGCACCCCAAACTTATACTCCTGCACCATTTTCTACTAGTACCAATATCAATCTTATTGTTCTATGGGGTCCCAAAACCATTGTGATAGCTTACAGACCACATATCATATTCACAATTAGAAGATTTCTCTAATGGAAATTAACAGGGTCTAATTTAGGTTGGTAACAGGATACAATCCCTCAGTCCAGAGAGCTTCTCAGTTGTGGTCTCAGGCTCTCTGATCTTCTGCTCATAACTTAGGTCAGTGTTACAAAGTTCCTTTAGTCCTGTCAGTTATGGCGTCTTCCCTCAGACCTCCAGCAAGCTTAGTTGAATGTTCTTAGCTCTGGTTCCTTGGGGTTGCAGTCCCAAGGTTATATCCATCTCATAGCACATCTCTAGTTCTCTGCTATGATTGCTGTTGGTCATGATCTGAGTGGTGCAGGCATCTCTGGCCCTGAAGGACACTCACTACATTCTCTGCTTCTTCTTTGCTAGTGGTGAGATTCCCAAATGTCTTCCCTGAATGCATTCAACTTAATGGTCAGACTAGCCAATGCCCTTGCAAATAGATTGTTGTTGTTATTGTGTACCATTGACTTTCAAATAGATTGTTGTGGTTGTTGTTGTTATTGTGTACCACTGAGTTGGAACTGACTCATAGCTGACCCTTGGGTGGGTTTTCAGAAGCAGTTAATTGCACGGGATTAGCAAGCACTATTTGCCCGATCCTGCTCATGCATGTAGCAACATCAAACTCAGTGGCTATCAAAGCGATTTTGAATAATAAATCCTTGACACCACACTAGCCTATTGCCTATGGCTTTTTAACTGCACAGACCCCTCAAGCCTATGAGTAAGTTTCTTAAAATAAATCAATTACTCTCTTGTCATATAGGAACACCCTCAAAATGAAGGAGAAATAGCTGCTGACATTCCTCAATAATTGGAATCTAGAATACAATAAATATAAATCAAGGAAATTGAAAGCTGTCCAAAATGAATTTATATGAAACACACAAAGACCCACATCCCAGGCACTAGTGAGCTGAAATGAACTGGTGCTGGACATTTTAAATAGGACAATCATAGGATCTACTATGCTGGAAGTGACAAATTGAAGAGAAAAGGCTTACTTGTCATCATTTAAAACAGAATGTTTCAAAATCTATCCTGAAGAGTAATGCTGTCTGTGACAGGATAATGTCCACACACACACAAGGAAGACTTGTTAATATGACTATCAACCACTAAAGACAACGATGAAGAAATTGAGGGTTTCAACCAACTTCTACAGTCCAACATTGATTGAGAATGCCCTCAAGATACATTAAAAACATTTGGTGACTGGAATTGTATAAGTTAAAAAAAAAGAGGACTGGTAGGTGGAAAACATGGCCTTAGGGACAGAAATGAAACCATAAGTTGAATTAAATAATTTTGTACAACCTATGACTTATTCATTGCAAATAAATTTTTTTAGTAAGATGAACAGTGACTATACATGTAGACTTTGCTTTATGGAATACACAGGAGTCAAACTGAGAACATCTACAGAAAGAGGTGCTGGGGAAATTCAGTATCGTCAGAATAAAGCTGGGGGACTCGTTGTGTAATTAAGCATCAACTGCCAGCTTGCAAGTTCAAATTGTAGCTCAAGAAATTAAAGCAAGTCCACAAGAGCCAAAATAAATTCTTGAGTAAAACTTACCTGACTTTAGAATCTATTTAGACAACAGATTTGATGCATTGAATGAACACTGGTGATTGATGGTGAGATGAATTATGAGATGGCATCAAGAACATCATACATAAGAAAAGCAAAAAGTCATTAACAGACCAAGGAAGAAATAAAAGAACAAAGAGACTCTGAAACTTATTCTAGAATATAGAGAAGGTATAAAATAATATAAAAATAATTTTACTGTAAAAATAATGTAAAGAAAACTTACTTACCAGAGGTTTCAAAGGGCAGTTCGAGAAGACAAAGTCAAGTAATGAAATTACTTGCTAAGAGTTGGAGTTAGAAAAAAAACAAATAAATAAATAAAATTTTAAAAAAGAGTTGAAGTTAGAAAACCAAAAGAGAGGAACATGCTCAGCATGCCGCAAGAAGGAAGAATAAAGATTCAAGCCCTGCATTATAAGACTGAAGGATTTTTTAGTTAAGTACTTTTGAATGATGCAAAAAATATCTAAAGGCAATTGAAGGGATAAACAATCACTGTATCAAAAAACTGGTCAAAAAGCAATCATTTCAGACCTTGTATATGACCAAGAAATCATGGTACTAAACGAAGAAGTCTAAGCTGCATTGAAGGCACTGATGAAAAATATGGTGGCAGGAACTGAGAGAATACCAGCTGAGGTGTTTCCATAAACAGATGCAGCCCTTGATGCACTCAATATCTATGCTAAGAAATGAGGAAGACTGTGATCTGGCAATTGAATGGGGCTCATCTATCTAGGCAAAAAAATGAGGAAGACTTGAATCTGGCGATTGACTGAAGAGATCCATATTTGTGTTCTTCCAAAATAGAGGTGATACAACATAATGTAGGGAGCTCTGGTGATTTAATGGTAAGGAGCTGTGCTGCCAACCCAAAGTCACCACAGAATCCACCAGCTTCTCCACTGAAGATGGGCATTCTACCCCTGTGGGATTTCCTGCCTCTGAAAACCTGTTGGAGGGCTAGTTATGGCTCTGACTCAATTCAATGACAAACAACAGCATAATATGAAAATTAACACACAATTTCATAACAAGCATATTTTTGCTGAAGAGAATTCAAAAGCAGTACATTGACAATGAACTACAAGAAATTCAAGAGGGATTCAGAAGAGACCATAGAATGAGAGCCCATCATTGCTGACCTCAGATATATCTTGGCTGAAAACAGAAAAGATCAGAAAGATGTTTACTTGTGTTATTGTCTATACAAAGGCATTCAACAGATGACTATCCAGTTGGCTAAACATTACTTATTGAGTAACCTTACTTACATAGATTAGAAATACTAGCATATATTAAGAGTGAACAGTCATGGCAGAAAGTTTTCTGGGGCAGGAAGTTCAATAGCAATGGATAAAACAATTAGCTAAAAATGCCACGAGTGGTAGTATCTGAAATAGACTACTTTTGTGGTAGAATCTTGAAAGTGTTGTATTTTCTCTTTTATTCCTCACCTAAGTGCTCTCTAGCTTTAACTAACTGAAATCCTTTTTAAATCAAGCTAGTCTTACTTAGATGATTATAGTCAAGTCCTTATACATTTTATTCCCCTCCCCCTTTTATAATTCAATTGTAAGAAAATTCAATTCTTGGCTCTTGGCATTTTATTCTGCAGCTAAATGTATGTCCATGATTACCAACCTTTTGACCACTATTTCTGGTCATTTTATCCCACATTATATATGAGATTATACTACCTTATTACATTTACATTTTCTTACTTAAGATAATAAACATACTTCCAACTGGTTATCCTCATAGTTAAAGCTATCCTTCAAGTTGTTGTTGTTGTTGAATACCATAGAGTTGGAACTGACCCATAGCTGACCTTTTGGCGGGTTTTCAAAGGCAGTTAATTGCACAATGTACAATTTGCGCAAAGTACAATGGTGGAACAGGCACAAAGTAGCAATTTCCATTATAAATGGGAGAAAAGCGAGAAAAAACTGATAATAGATACCTTCAGCCAAAATTTACTGCTATTATTTCCACAGTCACCCTCCACCATTAACTGGAGATTACATCATCCTTCTCCCATGGAGTAGCTGGTGAATTTGAATCGCATACCTTTGGGTTAGCTGTGCGACTCCCAACCTTCTAGATCACCTGCACTCCCTAAGAAACACCCAGCAAGTCCAAAATTCAGCAGAACAAATTACATTAACTTTTAAGGTTTGAAAATAACCTTTTCTCTTAGACCATCTAGGCAAGAGTCCCACCCCTATATTCAAGTTATTGGCCAAACCATCTGAATTTTAGGTGGAGAGGTCTCATGACATTGTGCTTCAGCTCTGCCTTCCAGGTCTTCAGGAATGGCAACTTGGTTGCTGTGCCTCCTCCAAGTTCACCTGAGTGGTTACCCAAACCCTTCAGCTTAGGTCTGTTCTTTTGTAACTCAAGCATAGCAGCGCCACCCTCCCAACTTTGGGGGATGTCTCCATCACCTTAATAGCAGCCTCATGCTCTCGAAACAAGTCAGTGAAGGTCTATTTGTTTGAAATCTAGGCGGTTGTATCTGCAAGGATAACATGGGGATGGCCAAGGCTGAACTTTACCAACTCCATAAAAGGGAATAGTCCTCATCAACACCACAAAACCAATTCTCCTGAGGTCAATTCTCATGAAGCATGTCCCCCATGCTTCTGCACCTCTTTCTACTCATCACAACAACAATCTTGCTGCTTTACTTGGTCCAAAATACATTGCAGTAGCCCACACATCTCACAGAACCATATTAGAGAATTCCAAAGTCTACACTTCAGTTTAGTAGCAGGATGCAATCACTCAGTCAGGATGGCTTCCAAAATGTGCTCATAGACAACAAACAGTTCAGCCTCATGGCTTTATGCTCCTCTTGTTGTTGTTGATTGCTATTAAGTTGAGATTGACTCATAGCAACTCTATGAGCAAAAGACCTAATGCCTTCCCATAGCTATCATTGTTTCTCCAAGTTCATAGAGTTTCCAGAAGCATGTGGTTTAGGAATTGGATACCATTCCTGCTTCCAAACCTGTTTTAGAACTGGGAGCTCCACCAAGCACTGTCCACAATGGGAAACCATTATGGTATTTGATATCCCCCATGGCACAAGGTTCAGCATCACAACAAACCGAGGTTACTTCATATAGCACATTGACAAAGAGTGATGAGCAAAGTGGAAAAATGTTCCTCCAGGTAGAACAGCACTAGTCTCATTTAGCAATGGCTCTCCCTTTCCCCTTTAATCCTACAACAAACTTGGACAAAAGGCTCTGAGCTCCAGTTCTATGACACAGCAAACCCAAGTCCTTCTCATGCCATGTCTCTGTTCCTCTGCTTCTAGCTGTTATGTCAGCTGCTCCTATAAGCCCTGGTCTGGCTGGTGCAAGAATCTTGGGCTCTGAAGCATGTACTGCATTCTCTTACTTTTCTTTGCTGGTCATGAGATTCTTCAAATCTGCTGCTAAGTCTGCTCAATTTAGTGAGTAGACTAGTCAATCCCCTTGTGGCTAGGCTAATACAACCTATTCACATATTCTTGCTCATCCATATGGCAAAGTCAAACTCCACGGCTAGCAAAGTCATTCTGAACAGCAGTGGGCCTAACTTTTTGAAACTGAGAAGATCCATCTTCACACATGTGCTCCAAGAATTCTGCTCATCTACGGGTTGTTCCAAGATGGTTCTTCCCTTCTTTTTGAGGACCAAACCAAAGGACATTTACTATGTGGAAGACAGCCCATTAAGCTCCTTTGGCTTGTTTCTTGCTCAGGAATTCCAAAAGACAGACTGTGTTCTTTCATTCTTTTTCTGTCCATTTCAGCCTATAATGATGGGTATTCTGCTGTAGAAGTTAGATAAATCCATCTGCTACTGAGTTAATCTGTTTATCTGTTTTACAACAGATTATAGCCTCATCCTTATTTAAAATTCTAAGACATGTGTTCTTAGTTTGCACAACAGAATTCTCCAAATCTTTATATTATCATTTTGTACAGTTTCATTTTAATCCATCTTCTTCCTCTTGCTTTTTACTACCACTGCCAAGGATAATCCATGCAGTTCTTTAAGATCTTGCTTAGAAATATCATTACTTGAATATCCATCCTCATTATTTACAAGTTCTGCCTTGGACAGAAAGCTCTGATAGTCTCATGGTAAGAAGCTGTGCTGCAATCCTCAAGACATACAGTTAGAATCCACCAGCTGCTCTGCAGAAGGATGGGCAATCTCCTCCTGTACGATGTACTGTCACTGAAAACCAGCTAGAGGGTCAGCTATGGGTTGGTTCAGACTCAACAAACATGACAACAAAAAACCTGGGCAGGTTGTCAGGAGGGTCAGTCCTTGGAAAAAGACATCACACTGGGAAAGGTAAAGGGTCAAGGCAAGAAAAGATGCTCAACAACAAAAACTGGCACAGTGATTGTAACAATGTTGTTGTGACTCACTGTGACCCTATGTACAACAGCTCTGAACCCTGCTCTATCCGGAACCAGCTTCACTGCCTCTGACACACCTAACCTTGTTATACCCCAGTTACTGTGTCAATCCATGTCATCCGGGGTCTTCCTCTCCTGCGCTGTCCCTCCACCCTTCCGAGCATGATGTCCTTCTCCAAGCATTGGTCCCTTCTGGCAACATGCCCCAACTATGCGAGAGTGAGTCTCAAAATCTTTGCCTCCAAGGAGTATGTTTGTTTCACCCTCTCCCTGACAGACTTATTCATTCTCTTCACCGTCCATGGTATGTTTAAGCACTACAATTCAAAGGCATCAGTTCTTGTCAACTTTAGTAACTGTCCAGCTCTCTGATGCATAACAAGAAATTGTGAAGACTATGGAATGGATTAGGTGCATCTTAGTCTCTAATCTGACATCACTGCTCTTTAGCACTCTGGAGAGGTCCCTGACAGCAGATTTCCTAATTCAGTTTGTTTTTTATGGCCTAACTGCTGATGCCAAAAGCACTGATTGTGCAACCAAACAAGCTGAAATTGTTAACAATTTCAATCTCTTCTTCATCTATCATAATGCTGCCAATTGGCCCAATGGTGAGAATCTTAATTTTCTTGATGTTGAGCTATTGTAAAAATAGGTTCAAGCATATCAGGGATAGTAGTATGGCCCCAAATAGGCCAAGGTTTAGATTTCTTTTCAATAGGGTCACTATGAGTTGTAGCTGACTTGAGGGCACTTTACAACAATAAACTATCAAGCATTTGAACATAATTCAGATAAAATCTTTGTTACTACACAAAAAGTACCACCTTTCTTCCATTGTCCAATTATATGTTCATCATTTTCTTTTAAAGCTTCACTAGAAGTATATTCAATCCATATTTCTAGTGAGTTTCTATTGCTAGTGCAACATCTGGGGTCTTCCTCTCCTGCGTTCTCGTGGCCTAATCAGTAGGGAATTGTGCTGTGGTTTGGATCCACTAGTGTCTCCATGGGAGAAAAAGGGGCAATTTCCTCCCATTTCAATTTACAGCCTCAGAAAGCTGTTATGTATTAGAATCAATTAGACAGGAGTGAGTTTGAGAGTTGAGTTTAATCCTGGTGGTTTACTATGGGCTACATAATATGCTGGGATGCTAATTTAAGAGTTTAGAATCCAGCTGCTACATGGAAAAAAGATGAGCTGACTCCCCTCAAAAAGGCATTAGAAACCTGATGGAGGGCCCCTCTGTGTTGGAGGACTCAATGACAGTGGATTTGGTTTGAGGTACAGGATAAAATTAACAAAATGTCTACAATAAACTTGGATAATATCACATTATATTTATAGCTTTAAGTATATCAACTTGATGTTATTTTAACAACTTTAGGAGGCTCCTTTCTACTGAATATATTTAACAACTGGTCCTAATAAATATTCTCTGGATAAATGAAGAATTCATAAGTTAATTCATATGAAAGAAGAAATATATGACCAAAGTATACTCTGAATTAGATGACACTTCTGACCCAAAGATAGCAATACTTAATTTGTAAAAAAAAATCTCAGGAAAAAGGCCAAATTTAAAATATTACACAGAAAAAATTCTAAAAGATAAATTCTTTTACCTGACACAGGAGTGAAACAGTTAAGTTAAATCTACCTGAATCCAGAGGTCTTAAACTTGCTTTTTCTTCCTCCTTTTCTTTTTTAATAAATAAATTAATTCCAATTAGGCAGAAATTTCAAGCAACCATAAAAAATCATCACCCCCTAGACTCACTAAATAATAAACATGGCTTTATTTAACATCATAGTCATTTATATTATTTAGGGTGCTTATGAATTGTCACCTCAAGTTTTACCATATCTTTAAAAGCAACACAGAATTTAAATGGCAAAAGTTAGTCATTCATTTTCACAATGCTTTAGTGTTAAAGTCAATATCCTAGAGATCTTAGTAATTTTAAATGTAATATTGTAAATTCTCAAAACCTATTTTAAGGCTTGTTTTAATTATAATTATAAATGTTTTCAAAATTTATCTTATTTGAGATATGTTCCTACATCCATGTATAAAGACATTTTATGGAATTTTTTTCTGATGCAGAGTTCTAGAGTAACAACATAACCACTGAGGCCTCTTTTTCTTTCTCTATAGTCAATGGAAAGGAGCTTTTGCTCATGGTTACTTAGTGAGAAACTTGGTATGCTTTGTGGTGAAACTGTAATCATTAAATTATATATCTTGGACTGCCAAAAATACAAACAAATTTGTCTTGGAAGACATGCAACTAGATTGCTTCTTTAAAGCAGTGAAGGTAAGAGTTCCTCTCACATATTTTGGGCTCGTTATTAGGAAAGGCTAGTTCTTGGAAAAAACAACTTGCTTAGAGAAGTGAAGAGTTAGTGAAAGACAGGAAGGTTCTCAATGAGATGGACTGGCACAGAGATTTTGAGAACAGCATAGAATCGGGAATTGCATCCATATGATTTGAGCTGGCAAGATGGCATCTAATAACAACAAGAAATTGTACAAAAAGTATATATGCTGCAGTTTATATTAATATGACCCAGACTTTGTATTAAATTACTAAATGAACAGTGTCCAATAAACTGCAAAATACCAATATATTAAAGATATATATAAAAAAGAAAGACTCAAATACACTGCCGTCAAGTCAGAATCAACTCATAGATGACCTTCCAATGGTTTTTGGGAAGCTGTAAACCACACAGGAACAGAGGCTTTTGTGGATTCACACTACCAGACAGGTAGTTTGTGTTAGTAGTTCAGCTTTGCTCTGGACTATGCCATCAGAGCTCCCTGAAGTGCATGGCACAGTAATTCAAATCACTAGTTTTAAATTCTATATATTTAGATACTTGCTTTTAAAGATGGATTTTTGTTGTTGTTATGTACCATCGAGTTGCCTGCAACTCACATGGACCCTATGTACAACCACTCTGAACTCTACCTTATCTTCAGCCAGTCTCTCACACACCTAATCCCTACCTTACCTGAGCCAGTCTTTGACACACTTAATTACATCACCCCAGTTATTGTGTCAATCCATCTCATCTGGGGTCTTCCTCTCCTGTGCTGTCCCTCCACCCTGCCAAGCATGCTATCCTTCTCCAAAGACTGGTCCCTCCTGGCCATGTGCCCAAAGTATAGTTAGAAAATATGTCACACACCAATAGATCAAAATGCTGAAAGTGTGTCACTAGTTATGCTTACTAAACAATATTTTTAGTTTTCCAATCCCATACTCAATATTTTAAATAACTGAGGAGCAACGATGTCCATTTAAAGACTAAACTGTGCCTAATACAGCCTATGGCGTTTCCATTCACTTGTGATGCATCTGACAGTAGCTGGATAATGAATAAGGAAGAGAAAAGAAAAATTAATGACTTTGAGTGGGTTGTAGAAGAGCACTGGTTATACCACAGATTCCCAAAAGAACAAACAGACATGTCTTAGAGATGGTACAACCAGAGCGCTTGCTCCATGGAGGCAGAGATGGTGAATCTTCATCTAATGTACTTTGGCATGCTGCTCTTCCTTGGAATGGGACATCATAATTGGAAAGGTAAAGAGTTAGAGTAAGAGAGGAAGACCCTTAACGAGATGGACTGACATGGTGACTGCAGCAATGGGCTCAAAGTGTCAGAGATTGTGAGGATGGCACAGGATAAGACAGGGCTCAATACTGTTCTTCACAGTTGGGTTACTATACTTTATACTGGATTTGACAGCACTTAGCAACAACAATAATCCACATGTGCACACACAGGGAACATGATAGATTGATTAAAATACACAGATAAATTAACATATACATTATAACTATATATGTTGTTGTTAGGTGTCATTGAGTTGACTACAACTCATAGTAATCCTATGCACAATAGCTCTGAATCCTGTTCTATAGTAAGCCGATCTCACTGTCTCTGACTCACCTACCCTCATTACCTCAGTTACTGTGTCAATCCTTCTCATTTGGGGTCTTCCTCTCCTGCATTGTCCCTACACCCAACCAAGCATGATATCCTTCTTCAAGAACTGGTTCTCCTTGGCAACATGCCCAAAGTATGTGAGACGGAGCCTCAAAATCCTTGCCTCCAAGGAGAAACTTGGTTTCACCCTCTCCAGAACTGATTTGTTTGTTCTCTTGGTAATCCATGGTATGTTCAATACTCTTCTCCAGAAGCACAACTCAGAGGCATCAATTCTTCTGTAATCTTTGTTCATAGTCCAGCTCTCTGGTGCATAGCAAGTAATTGTGAAGACCATGGCCTGGATCAGGTGCACCATAGTCTATATAGATTAAGAAATATATTGTTAGAAATATATTTGTTAATATAGTAACACCATAGTCTATATAAGTTGTTGGGGAATATATTTGTTAATCTGTATAAACCAAAAACCTATTGCCATCAAGCTCATTCTGACTCATGCCAACTCTCCAACAGTTTTCCAAGGCTTCGTAACAGAAGCAGACTATCTTATCTTTTGCCTGAGGAGTGGCTAGTGGGTTTAAACTGTTGACCTTTTGGTTAATAGCTCAACATTTAACCCACTATATTTCAAGGATTCTTTTTTAATTGGTAGGTTTCTATGTACCAAAGACTCAGAACAGACCCACAGCTGACCTTCCTGCAGGTTTTTGAGGCATTCAATCACACAGGAGGAGACTGCCCATCCTTCTGCTGCTGAGCAGCTGACGGATTTGAACCACATGCCTTCAGGATTACAGTGCAGATTCTTAGCACAAGGCCACCAGAGCTCCCTGTTAAATAATGTAATATTTTTTCTTATTTTAGATAAGGCAAAGTAAATATAAATATTACATTTCTCTCTTTCATGGGTCAATTGGTTATCTTGTGTGACTGCTGGAGTTTATACATTGTTACAATATGTCCATGGAATTGACAAAGGACACATGACGATTTTGAAATTTCTTACATTTGTAAATAAAATGAAAGCACACCATTTACACATGCAATGCAGTTGTTGTTGTTGCTGCTGTTAGGTGCCATCAAGTTAAGTACAAGAGATCATAGCGATCTCAGAGTGAACAAAAGATCTGAACAAAAGTGTCCTATCCTGTGCCATTCACACAATTTCTGACATACTAGAGGCCATTGCTGCAGTCACTGTGTCATTCCACCTCGCTGAGAGTCTTCCTCTCTTTCTCTTACCCTCCACCTTTAATAGCTTTTTCTATCAACTTGCCCAAATTATATGAGACAAAGCTTAGCAATCCTTACCTCTAAGACGCAACTAGCTGCACCTTCTCCAAGAGTACACAATAATAAAAGTGATCCACTCACAGATTTTTAATGAAAAAATGACAATAAAAGTACTCTATACAGAAACAAAATCCTAGCCCTCAATTTATTTATATAATGCCTTCAATGACATTGTTAGTATAATAATATTGTTGTTGTTAAGTGTCATAGAGTCGATCATGGTGACCCTATTAATGAAAGTCCTCAACAGTTGTGTGACTTTCATCCTTTCTCCAGATTCATAGGATTTCTGGATGCAAGCTATTTGCCTAAGTGGATGCCACTCCTGCTTCCAAGATTGTTTTAATTGGGGATCTCCACCTAATACTGTCCACCATGGGTAACCATTATCACATTTGACACACCAGTGTCACAGTGTTCAGCTTCACAGCAACCACAAGTTACCTCTGTACAGCAAGTGGACACACCAGGGCTATACAACCTAGAAGGATGTTTGACCAAAAACAATTAAAAACAGGCCTGAGAGCCGTGGATTAAAGTCACCCACCTTTGGCTTGGTAGCATCACTTTCTGTCCACTAGGACAACTGATCACTCTATGTTGTTGTTGTTGTTAAATGCCATCAAGTTGTAGGCAACTCATAGCGACCCTATGAATGAAAGTCCTCAACACTTGTGTGACTTTCATCCTTTCTCCAGGTTCATAGGGTTTCCGGAGGCCAATAATATTAGCCAATACAAAAATGTTACTCTTCTGGTTCCACTCCTTTTTCCTCTTTCTCTTTCTTCTGTTAGGACAACAGTATTTTTGTTGTTGTTGTTGTTAGGTTTTTGTTGAGCTGAGTACAACTCATAGTGACCATGTGAACAAAGATAGGAACCCTGTTCTATCCTGCTTCATCCTCTCAATTCCTGACACACAAGAGCCCACTGCAGCAGTCACCCTGTCAATCCACCTGGTTGAAGGTCTTCCTCACCTTTGCCAACCCTTCACCCTTCAAATATCATGTCCCTCTCCAAGGAATAGCTTCTCTTAGCCACATGCCCAAAGTATGTGAGGTGAAGCCGTATCAATCTTGGCTTCAAAGAGCACTTCCAGCTGTACCTATCTGTCTATTCTCCTGGTCACCCATGGGATGTTCAGTACTCTTGTCCAACACCACAGCTGAAAAGTGTCAATTATTTTTCTGTTATCTTTATTCATTGTCAAGCTTTCAGATGCATAGCAAGTGATTGGAGAAACTATGGACTGAATCAGATGCACAAAGCATTTCTAGGAATCTTTTTTAAAACTTATTTATTTTTTTAAATATATTCCACAAGAATTTTGTATTCTCAAAGAAAAAAAATAATGAAGACATATTCACAGAAATTTTGTGAAACTCAAGTTTTACAAAATCAGAATGTAAATGACCCGAACATTCCTGCTGTTATCGTTATGTGTCGTGGAGTCTGAATCAACTGTTGGTCAACTCTTTGGTGGGTTTTCAGGAGCTGTAAATAGCATGGGAGAAGACGTCTACCTTTCTCTTACAGAGCAGTTGGTGGATTCAACTGAAAAATCCAGAAAATCACTAATCTTCAGACAGGCACTGCAACTTATTACCCTCTAGGGCACCAGGGCTCCCAAACATTCCTAGGCAGTGCACATAATTAATCCACTGTTGTTGTTGTTAAGTGCTGTCGAGTCGCTTGTGACTCATAGCGACCCTATGAAGGAGAGTCCTTGATGCTTGGGTGCCTTTTATCCTCTCTCCAAGTTCATAGGGTTTCCGGAGGCAAGCTATTATGGAAGTGGATGCCACTCCTCCTTCCATGCTTGGGATGGAGCAAACCTGGGCGATTATGGCCGTCTCCTCCCTCCTTTTCTCCTTTTGGGCTTGAAGCCGCTGCTGCCTTCGACCCAAGGCCAAGCGTGGCTTCCCTGGCTCCTGGAAGCAGAGTCGCCTTTCTCCAGAGACCGCCACGACACAATTAATCCACTAGGCTAATAAATTAAAAAGGAGTTCTGGCAGTAAAGTCCTTAAGGAGTCAGGCTGCTAAAGCAAAGCCACACCTTTCTGATGGTTCAAATCCACCAGGAGTCATACAGCACAAAGTTGGGTAATCCCCTCCTGTGTGATTTACAGCCTCTGAAAACCCACTGGAGGTTCAGTTCTAAATTCATTCTGATCTGGTAGCAGTGAGTGAGTGAGTGAGTGGGTGAGTCACTTAAATTTAGTGATAGAGGCTAAGTTTGATTCATTATGACCGGAGGTGCCTTCTAAGAAAAGCCAATCTAGCTGAAAATCAGCTACTGAAAACTCAACAACACATAGGTCTACTCTGATACATTTGGGGTTTACAAGAGTCAAAATACTTAAGGGCAGCTAGCTGTAACAGTGAAGTGTCCTAAATTTTATTAGCTGAACAACATTTGGTTATCTTTACTATAGCCTAGGAATTGAAGAAATGAAAATATTTAATCATAAATTTTAAAACTGTACTATATTTCTTTACAATGTAAGTAATTTAAGCAGTCATTTTGTATGAGTATTTAATTATTATCACATTTCAGTGTAATTTTGTCTTTGGGTCAAGGAAACAACTGCTGTAGGAAATATAATTATTCACTAATTAATTTGTTTTCTAATTTAGATTTCAGATTTCCTTAAAATATGGTATATCTGATTATATATTCTGGGCAAATACAAACATCAGTGCTAAATAATATTACATAGGTATTTATGAAAATACATTTGAAATTTTCTCTAAAATATTACTTGATACTCTCTTTCTCTCTATCATACTGAGCCAACTTTCTGCTGACCACCCAGTAGGATTCCAAAGCTGTAAATCTCAAGGGAGGAGATAGCCCATCTTTCTTCCTCAGAGCCACTGGTGGATTCAAACTGCCAAAGTAGGAAGGCCTTTGGGTTAGCTAGCAGCCAACTCCAAATGGACTATACCATGATATAGAAGGTGTTTATTATGTGTCTACATTTAAATTTAAGAGTGATAATACTAGAAACAATTACAAGCATGTGAAAAAGAAAGTGTAATGTTTGTTGATCCACGTAAAATTCTTGGAAATATTTTTGAAATTTTTAAAAACACTCACCTATGTGAAGATACATTTCAGTAAGTGTTTAGGTGAAGATACATTTCTATAAGTGTTGTTGTTATGTGCCATTGAGTTGCTTGTGACTCATAGTGACCCTATGCACAACAGCTCTAAATCCTGTCTTATGCTGTGCCAACCTTCTTGTCTCTGACATACCCTATTATCCCAGTCACTGAATCAATTCACCTCTATAATACATTGTATAAAACAAAATTTAGGAAGTTATGTTTTGATTACATTGTATTTCAAGCTTAAATGTATCACTCTAACTTTTATCATTATATTTAAGTAAAGCTTTCAGCAAAACAAGTATTATAAACAACATTTTAAAATATGTGAGACCTTTTATTTATGAAAAGGTTTTTTTACTGTTACTCTTACATGTTTATTTTTTAAGCAGAGAATTTTATTTTTTATTAATGATTTTTAATGCAACATATTTTTTACAGCATAGTCTTCCCATTTAATTTTCCCCCATTCATTCATTGTTGCACATTTTCCTCCCTGCCTCCCCTCTCCTCCCCAGTTTGCTTTTCTTTTTGAAAAGAAAAAAAATTATTTCATTATACAATCCACTCCCCACCCCACCCCCAAGTCCACAGTCCACTTTACTATGCATTTCTTTTTTCTGGAGTCTTGTCATGAAAATAATACCTAATCATATATTCCTTTTAAACAGTTCTCTCCCTCATCTGTTTCAATGCAGTATACATTATTTATCCCCTCTTTTCTTAGGTTCCCCCCAACCCTGATGGCACTCCCGTTTTACAGCACTGGCACTATGCAGTATTTGTCCTTTTGTGACTGAGATATTTGGCTCAGCATAATGTCCTCCAGGGTCACCCATTTTGAATAATATTGCATGAGCTCCTTGTTTTTCAATGTAGTGTGGTATTCCATTGTGTGAATATACCACAGCTTCTCTATCCATTTGTTTGTGTTGGGCACTTGGGTTGTTACCAACTCTTTGCTATTGTGAACAAAGCAGCAATAAACATGGGTGAGCATATATCTGCTTGAATGGCAGTTCTGGTTTTGTTAGGGTATATTCCCAATAGTGGAACTGCTGGGTCAAATGCTATTTCCACCTTTTTGAGAAAGCGCCATATAGCTTTCCATAGTGGTTGCACCATTTTACACTCCCACCAGCAGTGGATAAGAGTTCCAGTTTTACCACAACATTGCCAGCATTTGTTGTTTGCTGCTCTGTTGAATTTTACTATTCTTACTGAAGTGAGATGATATCTCATAATTGTTTTGATTTGCATCTCTCTTAGTGCTAAGGATTTTGAACACTTCTTCATGTGTTTGTTCACCATCTGAATGTCTTCTTTGGTGAAGTGACTGTTCATATCCTGTGCCCATTTTGCAATTGGGTTGTTTACCTTTATCTCATTGTGGTGCTTGAGTATTCTATAAATTCTCGATATAAGTCCCTTGTCAGACATGTCATTGCCAAATATTCTTCCCCAGTCTGTGGCTTCTCTTTTTACCCTGTTGGAGAAGTTTTTAGATGTTCACAGGGATTTGATTCTTAGAAGATTCCATTCATCTATTTTATCCTCTCCTGGTTTTAGGTTATGAAAACTTTTAACTTGGAAAAAAAAATCAGTTAAAACAATAACAACAAAAAATCAAGACCTAGCCTCCAGGAAAACAAAAACTGGATATATTTAATTAATTGTATCAGAAGAAAATAAATAAAGACATTTTTAACAAGTGTAAGTACTGCTTGAAAAAGTTTTACAAATACTACATTTGTTAAAACTGAATGTTTCTCTATTCTTAAGCACAAAAGAATCTCCAATAACATCAAATAAAATTAAAAAATACGCCTGTATTTAGATTAGTATTCCATAAAAACTCTATAAAAACAAAAAAAATAGTAGGCTTAAAATAAAACGAAATCTTTAAAATAAACATGTAAAAGTTTTAGAAATAGCATTGGTGGAAATTTATGATTTTTAAGCTCTAGTTTCATTGTTTTCCACTAATTTGAGTTGCAATGGTCCATTTATTTTAAGAATTACTGATTATGTTGCCAAAGAGGGGGAAAAAAATAATGCAGTATATTTCCACAGAAAATAATATACTTAGCTATCTAGAAAGTCTAAATAAGGATGAAGCTTAGGCCAGTTGTTTTTATTCCCCACTTGTGATGTCCTGTTGCGAGAACTATGACTTAGCGATCTTATGAAAATAGCTATCTTGAGCCAATCTCTGTCTCTGACACACTCCTTGCTACTACTAATGACCCACCCCCAAACCTGCCCCACCCAAGCAAATGTCATTACACTAAAAGTAATTGTCAAATTACTCTTTTCATACTTCAGAAAACCAATGTTCTAATTTCTTTAATGACTTTGGCATAGAGGTCAGACTTAATTCTATGAAGAAAAAAAGGAAACCCTGATAAAGGAGAACTAGGAGCACAGGGTAAACAGTCTGAAAGGACTGTTGTGTATTATAGTAGTCAGAAACGACCCATAATGGACCCTCTGGCAGATTTTCAGAGGCAGTAATTGCATGGGAGGAGATTTCCCATCCTTCTCCCACAGAGCAGCTGGTGACCTCGAACCATGTGCCTTTGGATTTATAACTAGGCCACCAGAGCTCCCTTTGAAAGGACTACCAAATTTTAATCTTTATCTTCAAGTTCTTTTTTATGGGAGGTTGTTGTTGCTGCATACCATTGAGACAGAACCAACTCACAGCTGACCCTCCAATGAGTTTTCAAATACTGTAATGCTACAGAGCACCTGGTGGATTCAAATTACTGGCCTTGGATCTGGCAGTACAACTTACCACTGAAACACCACAGTGAGATATCTATTGCATTCTGTATTATCTATTGGCATCTAAACTTAACTAATACTGAAACTACTTCCCATTCTCTCCAATTGGCAATTCCTATTTCATTTACCAATGTAACAGTGTCTCATTGGCAAATTTAGCCATCCTCAACAAATCATATCTTTGGATCTCACTTCTAGTGTGATGATAAATTAGACAGATTTTTCCTTCAAAAATGTTTTTCAGTAAACACATCACAATTTTTATGTCTTCTCATGAATATCCATAATGGTAAGTGCTTAAGCTCCCTGAGTTGAACATCTCTGTTCATGTTTTTGATTGTTCAAGTTGTGTGTCACCTGGCTACCTATGATTCTTTGCTTTGGCTGTTGTGACAGAGCAATTGCATTGGTGAAATATGTTATAATGCACTCATTCCCTTGATGAGCTTTATTATGATGTAAACATTCCCTTGATGAGTCAAATTGTCAGTAGTCAATCAGCTGAAAGAAAGTTTCCTTGGAGAATAAGGAGGTATGAAAATATAAATGGATGGCTGGTAAACTCACTTGTTGCTTCATTTAAAATGTGTATCTAAGTCATCACTGTCTGGCTTCAGTTCACTGAACTTGAGGCAAGAGCCTAACATCTTTGCTGCCGATCTTTAATTCTTCAGTCTCATAAGCCAGCAGTCAGCCTTCTGACTTGCTTATTTCTGATTCATCATCCTTTGCTGTTATGCCAGTCGCGAGAAGCCTCTCACCTGACATCTGACCCAAGATGATGGGATTTGCCAGGCTCTTCATGCAGGTTTCCTTGAGAGAAATCTCGGTATTTCTTACCATTACATATGCTGATTATTAATTCAAATGCAGAGATTACATAAAATCTTTGTAATTTATTAAAAAGCTAAGATCTACTTGCCTTTGTAGAATTCTTTCACAACAGAGAAGAAAATGTTAATGTCTAAGTCAATTTTAAATTTTTTAAAAATATATTTTTTTTTTTGTTATTTGTGTGTATCGTCAAATTGGATCTGACGGGTACAGGAGGAGACTGTCCCCCCTTCTCCAGCAGAGCATCTGGGGGATTCAAACCACATACCTCTGGGATTGCAGTGTAACTTCTTACGACTAGGCCACCAGAACTCCCTTAAAGTCAATTTTTAATACACCATCAACTACATATTATCTGAGACAATTATATTGAAAAGAGTAGATGAAATATTAAATCTCATGGGTGGTAGCTGTTTTCAAAGCTGTTGCCATATTCCACAAATTCGTACTCATACATTATTAAGGATTAGCTATTTATAAGAGACTTAAAAGTATCTTAAAAGATTTAGACAATGACATGAAAATTATCTTTCATAGTTAAAAAAGGTCATTTCTAGGTTCATCTTGAAATACAGGATAAAATTCATATGTATACAAAGAAGTCCAGTAAATACTATCACTCAAATATATGCACCAAAAACTACCAGAAAAGGAGGAAATAGAAGATTTCTACCAACTCTTCCCATCAGAAACCAACTGAACATGCAATCAAGATGCATTAATAATAATGAATGACTCGAATGTGAATGTTGGGAAAATGGAAGTAGGCTATGTAGTTGGTGTCCAATCAATGATTTATTCATTGCAAACTCTTTTTCTAAGAAACATAAACACAGACTGTACATATGGATTTTCCCTGATGGTATGCATAGGAATCAGATTGATTACATCTGTGCAAAGAATTGCTGGAGAAGCTAAGTAACAGCTGTAAAAACTAGGCCAGGTACCAATTGTGGAAAAGACCATCAATTACTCACATGCAAGTACAAGGTGAAGCTAAAAAGGGTTAAATCAAGTCCACAGGGACCAAAATTTAACCTTAAGTCTATCCCACCTGAATTTCAAAACCATCTCATGAAGAGGTTTGAGACCTTGAACACTAATAACCAAAGAGCTGATGAGCTTGGGAGGATATCAAGAATAGCATCCAGGAAGAATGCAGGAGGACAGTACAAAGACAGAGGAGGAAGAAAAGACCAAGACAGATGTCAGAAGAGACTCTGAATATTGCACTATAAAACAGAGAAGCCAAAGCAAAGAGAAGAAATTAAGAAGTTAAGGAGCTAAATAGATTTCAAAAGGTAGTGCTGGAAGACAAAGCAAAGTATTATAATGAAACGTGCAAAGAGCTGGAGTCAGAAAATCAAAAGGGCCAAACTTGCTCGGCATTTCTTAACCTGAATGAACTGAAGACCAAATTCAAGCCTTGCGTTGTAATACTTAAGGAGTTAAGAATGTTACTATTAGGTGCCATCAAATCAACTCTTTCTCGGATCCTCCACTTTTCCAAGTATGATGTCCTTTCCCAAAGACCAACCTCTCTTGGTACATGACCCAAAATACATGAGACAAAACTTCATCATCTAAAGTTTCAGTAGTTGGAAAACATGGACTCGGTGACAGAAATGGAGCTGGAGAGAGAATGATCGAATTTTGCACACTCAATGACTTATTCATAGCAAATACATTTTTTAAGAG
>NW_006399920.1:5335084-5338382 GCF_000299155.1 Elephantulus edwardii | reverse complement strand
GAGTTTAGGGCTGTTGTACATAGGGTCGCTGTGAGTCGCAAGCAACTTGACGGCACATAACAACAACAACAACAAAGTTTCACCTCTCAGGAGCAGCCAAGTTACACTTTCTCCAAGACAGACTTGTTTATTCTTTTGGTAGTCCATAGTTTATTTAGTAGAGAGCTCTAGTGGCCTAGTGGCAAGAAGCTGTGATGCAATCCCAACGGCACACAGTCAAGGCCACAAGCTGCTTTTCAGAAGTATAGGCAATCTCCTCTTGTGTAATTAATTCCATGGTACTGAACAACAACAACAACAACGTGATATTTAGTACTCTTCTCCAACACCACAACTCAAAGGCATCCATTCTTCTTCTCTCATCTTACTAATTGTCTAACTTTCCAATATTCAAGCAGGAATTGAAAAGACAATGGCTTAGACAAGGCACACCTGAGTCTTAAATATCAATGCTCTTTGGGACTTTATAAAGATTTCATTGATAGTAGATTTCTCCAATGCACCATGTCTTTTGACTTCTGGACCAATGTCATCATAAGTTTTGGCTGTGGATACAAGTAAAATGAAATAATTTACAACTTCAGTCTTCTCTTCATCAATCATGATGTTGGCTATTGGTCCACTGGTGAGGAATTCTTGATGTGAAGATGTAGTCCAATCTTGAAAGTTGTATTCTTTGATCTTCTGCAATAAGCATTTGCAGTACTCTTCACTTTCTGCAAACAAGGTTGCTCATCTGCATAAGACTAGCTACTCAAACTATCTGCTCAGCAAACAGACTGAATAAGGATGGAGAAAGGATGAACCTCATACACATCTTTCCTAATTTTAAAATGTGCAGTGTTCCCTGGTTTTGTTTAGACAATAGCTGGTTGGTCTTCGTATAGGTTTCACATGAACATAAATGTGTTGGGATTCTCATTCTTCTCAATGTTTTCAATAAGATTCTATAATAGGGGCTGGCAAACATTTTCTGTAAAAGTCCATATAATATTTAAGGCTTTATGGGCTTAGCCATGAAAATTTGCTATTGTAGCAAGAAAGCTGCTAATACATACATAAATAAGATGGGGGTGGAGGGCATAATTCTATTTCAATAAACTTTACTTAAAATAATTGGCAACAGCTTGAGTGTCCAGCCCAAGGACGGTAATTTGCTGATCTTGTTTTATACCATAGATATAACTAAAAAAAATTTAGTCATCAAGAGCCTATCACATTTTAGATGCTCAAATAGTATGATCTTCTTTGCATTTATAACCAAATTTTAAAATTTCAAAAACTGAAACTTGCCAGCATTCTGCCCAAGGGAAGATAATACACTACTTTTCCCCCCCCCAATAAAATGTAAGATATTGAAAAACAGATTATATTAAATAATACTTTTGCCTCTCTTTAATGACATAAGTCTAGGCATAAGCCTTTCTTACTAATATTACATAGTAACACTCCCACGGGCAATAGGAAACAAAAAGACAGATTTATTTACACCAGTTGCTACAATACTACAACAAATAGTATATATCCAATATAGCAGCAGCCCCTTTTAGGTGAAATATAAACATGGCCCAAATATCTTAATAGCAGAAACAAAGTGAATTATAATGCAATGCAGTTCATTCAACTGACATCTATTGAGCACTTACAAAATGCAGATTTCCTGTTTATATTTCTAACAAATTTGGACTGTAAATTTATTTTGTCTTTCAGAATGAAATTGGCCTTCCTCAGGATGTGATCACTCCTTTCTTTAAAGAGATGAGATAAGAAACTCGTTTAGAAGTCATTCTAAAGCTAAAGTCAAACCCTAACCTTCCTTTTTTCACTTAAATTCATGTCCCTAATGATAAATACTTTCTTCATGATCTATTACCTTCATTCTAAATTCTTATCCTAGAACACAAGAATAATTACTGTGTGTTATAATTATGTTGTTAAGGAGTCTCTTAATGTTGGATTTCAGATGTTTTAAGACAATTAAAATCTTTTACTTTATACCCAGTCTGTCTAAAAACAAGTCTTCCAAGTCTTTCAATACTTTTATGCAAATGGTTCAAGAATATCTCACATGATAAGTACTAAGTGATAGTTTCTATATAGTAAGATTCCCAAACTGTTCTTGGTCTATAGGTAGTTGTTAGTGTAACCAAAAAGAAGTCAAGAATCTAAAGAAGGTAAGTGGGAATCCAAGCTGAAACACTAATAAGAAGCCAATTACATAATAAGTTGGATGGAAACGTCCCTGGAAAAGGACTTGGTACATAACTAGAGAAGCAATGACATCTGGAATTTGAGATGTGAAAAATAAATGTCAACATTTTTTCTAAACAGTATTTCATCATCCCATTTCCCCCCCTTTTTTGTCATTGATTCTTTTGAGTCCCCAGAATTAAAATCCTGAAGTTACAGCTGGTGATTTTATGTTTTCCTGAAAACTGAACCAATTATGAACTTGACAATTATTCTAGGATTTCTTTTCTACCATCCTAATCATCCATAAGTATATAGAACATGCTGATGCTTCCTGCTTATTTTCCTTATTCTCTCCAATATCTTTATGCATAGCTATCAAAAGTTTTTCCCAAATACAAATTTTATTTCTCAACTACAGGCATAGAAAAATATTGCATCCTCAATATATCACTGTTTAATGGTAGTTAAAGAATAAGGCAAATTCTCTGGTACTTGATTTTTACATCCACTGACACAGAAGCAAACAAGAAACCAAGAAATACCAAAAAAGAAATAACAAAATGAAAAATAAATACCAAGTTAGTTGCATTAAGTAATAACAGACATTCAGTAGCTGGTAATTATGAGGCCCAACATAAAAATAATCGGGACTACACTCACATATATTAGGAGTAAAATATCAAGATCAGTCCTAAATGAGAGAAATATCAGTGGAGATAAAAATCAAGTGATTTGGAAACTGCCTAATATCCTGTGTGGGGTAAATTTTTGACCTGCCTAGCTAGGCAACAAAGCACATTGCCAGTGTTAGTACTTACGCCACATCAGTCATTCCACCACTGGAGGGAGTCTAGTCACATATCCTTTGATGCGACTTTTACTCTAATAATTCCCTGGTCTTCCTGGGAAGTGAATTAGAACTCCTATCAAGAATAAGCGAGATGAAGTCTTACATACTTTCCTGCACGTTATTAGACGAGGTCAGTCCCTGGAAAAGGACATAATGCCTTGAACAAGGAGGAGAGTCAGTAATAGCAACGAAGAGCCACTTTGACTATGACATTGAGTGTAAGCACAGGAGAGATTGTGAGGATGGAGCAGGACC
>NW_006399920.1:5329499-5334984 GCF_000299155.1 Elephantulus edwardii | reverse complement strand
GGTTGTTGTTGTTTTCTATTGTACTTAGGGTCACTGTGAGTTGGAGCTTGACTCAACCTGACAACCAAAAATATGGATTGAATGAACACAATGTAGTGGTTATTAAGCTTTTGGTGGTTTGGGGTTGCCCCCACCTTTTCAATTGTTTTTTTGTTTCAAACTGGCTAAGGAAAACTTATCTTTATGGTCACAGGTGGATAAAATAGACTTAGAGGTCAATTCTGCAAGTGCGTATCTATGCTTAGGAGAAAAACAAAGTCCTAAAACTGTAAAATGGGAAGAGAGGAGAATGCTGATGAGATTAACAACCTAAAGTAGGTATCAAGGTCAGAAAGCACATGAAAGGCAGCAAACAGTAGTTTAAGCTAGAAGCTAAAAACAGCTTTTAGGATTAAGGCTGATAAGGGTTTTACTAAGTGGGATGGCAAAATAGAGGCAAGGGATAAGATTAGGGGAACTCTAGCTTTAAAAGGTACTAACTATCCTTTGAAAAATCAGCATTTGCCATTGTCATTAACTTCTAATGAAATAAATGAGAATATCATAAGGATTTCCTCATTAACCAATGCATGACTAAAAGAAATTATGGAAACCAACAAAGATCTGAACACTGGGGGGGGGGGGAAGGCAGTAGTAAATCAACCCAAAAAGGTATGGTGTACAATCAACTCAACTCACTGTCATCCAGTTGGAATCATCTCATAGCTCACCCTCTAGTGGTTTTCAGAGGCTGTAAATCATACAGGAAGACACTCCATCTTTCTTCCTCAAATGCTAGTGAATTTTAACTGCCTTCCTATGAACTGGAAGTGCAACTCCTTGCCCACCAGGTCACCAGAGCTTTCTCTGTTATATAATAGCATCCATTTTGTGCCAATATTTGAAATATAAGTAACATTTCATGTAATCATTTCAACAGAATAGACTTTATTCTACACCTTTTACAAGGGAAAATTTGAAGAGAAAACAGAGTAGGTGTTCTGCCTAAAGTTTCACCTTTATCAAAAGTCAACATTCTAATCAGGTTCTATCTGATTCTAAAATTACATTCTCACTATGCTATACAGCATCTCCAACTATAAAAGTAATAACTATTTTTTCAATGAAGGATATTAAAGGTAACAATTGTGAATACTCCTCCTAGATATTTGCTTCAGAAATAAAACTAGCACTAAGGATTATATTTTAAAAAGCACTGTTGGTAATTTTTTTAATTCCTTGTTTTCAAAGTCTAAACCTGTTTTTAAGTAAATAATTTTAAATAAATTGATAGATAATTAAGTGGATATGACAAAGTGCAAATCCAAAGTAATATAATATTTTAAATATGAAAAGAGAGCATCCCTCTCCCCTCCTCCTCCTCCACAGAACTATTGTTAAAAACAAAGACAGGAGAATCTGGTAGCTCCTGTCTTACATAATTATAGAATAATTTTAAAATGTGTCCTCTTGCTAACATCATAAACTCTATAAGTGTTGTAGATAATCATAAAATGTTCTAATAATACTTGTAAAGCCTGGAATCCTTGGAGATGGGTGTAAGTGCTATATAACAAATGATTTTTGTATTTTATTATGTTTTATTATAAAGGGCTATTTATCTATAGGTTGTCTTGCTTGGAATCATGCAAGACAATCTATCTATAAATAATTCCTTTTTAGAAAGGAAGAGAAGTAGTTAAGAAGTTTGTCATATGTATGACAAAAAAGGGATGAACAGAACCTTAAATAATGTATTCTATAAGGATAGAAAGAAAGTATTTTGTTTGGTTAAAATCAGCGAGAGTCTAAAGTAGCTACATAAATGAACAAGCTAGGAAAGTGTTCATATATTATCAATGCATCTGGATAGAAAATTGATATCATTTTCCCTTTGCTTTTACTTTTTAATGTCACAAATTATATAATGTGAACTACCTTGAGTATACTTGAGCACAGCAGATATGGAAGGAGAGAAATACTGTTCTATTTGAATAGGGATTAGAGAAACCACTAGATCCATAGCACATCTTCAGAAGGTTTCCTAATATAAGTCTATCCAGACTCTGTGAAATGCAAGTAACACCTGTGCAGTAACTTTGTATCAGCAATTAAAGCACAAATGCCCAGAAGAAAAAAGTATCTATGACCTGCTCTGTGTGTATAAAATAATCTTCTTGCTAAATTTAAAAAAAAAAGTCCTATCAAGAGAGCTCTGGTGGCCTAGTGGCAAGAAGCTGCACTGCCATCCCAGAGGTAAGCGGTTCAAATCCACCAGATGCTCTGCTGGAGAAGGAGGGGCAATCTCCTCCTGTACCAGTCAGATACAATTTGACGGTACACACACAAAAGATAATAAAATAAAACATTTTAAAAAATCCAATTATCTAACCATTTTGATGCTATCTCACATTTTTCGAACTAGTAAATGTTTTGAGAAAAAGCACATTGAATTGTCGCTAAAGTCAATAGATTGATTTATAGTACCATAAGGTAACTAAAAAAGAAAATGGTACCAAGGAAGCAGAAGAAAACAGTTACAGTTCTAGAGTCTATAGCTCTTAGTTAATGCAATATGCAAAACATAAAATAAAAAATTCATGTGGAGACAATAAAAGAAAACCTATATTTAAAATGAATTCTGTTTTCCTCTGTTCAATGTCCTTATCTCATTTTTAAGGAATTAATGTTTCTTTCTTTTATTATCAAAGAATTAATAGTAGAGTTTAATAAAGTTAAGAATTAGTATAACAAATGTAGTTCTTTGTTAATAAAATTATTAAAATATGGCTCCTATTAGACAGTATAAACAGTTCTTCTGCTACATTCTTACATCTGTTATATTTATAGAAGTAAATAATGAAGTATAAGAAGAAGGAAAGTAAAAGGAAGTAACCAGAGGAAAACATTTAGCTGAAAATGTATGTATCATATTTAAAATGACATTTAATTAAATAGTTTAAAGCAACACTTTAGAAATTGTTCCATATAAAGACATCCTCTCTAAACTATTTCAATGGAGCTGGCTTAATATTTTTTACTTTTTGTATTGGCATGTGGAAGAAAATGAAAAAAGTTTAATCTTTAACAACCTCTCTACTTTAGATATTTTCAAATTTTCACGCATCTTGTAATAGAAGAGTTAGCACTATTTTGTTGGCATAATAAGCTGTTTCATAAAATGAAGTCCTAGTTAATTTGTGTTGAATCCATTAGTGATCTGCAATAAGTAGCAGTATTAGCACCCCCTCCCCAAAATTAATGTTACATAATCGGTTCATGTTGCAAGATTCAAAACATGGATAAAATAAAATAACCACTATTTTAAGAGAAGAGATCATAGTAAGGCAGTATTAATTTTTGTACTCCACATATGTGCTGTTAACTAAAAAAAAAAAAAGCCACGTTGCTTTCTTCAATATTTTGAAACGTGTGACAAATGCAATTTTAAGCACTGAGATTACTGGGCTATGAGAGGAAACAATGAATTGCCCATTTCCAATTACTCTTAGAATGAGCTTTTGATGAACCACTGAAGTAAATGAAAACGAAATACATCTCTTCTAGATTCTCAGTTTTCTTTCAAACAAATCTAACATAAAAATCTCTTTACAACTTATAACTAGGAAATGAAATTCCATAAAAGCATAAACTAAAATCCAAATACCTTCCTTCATAGTTTATTTAAAATAATTTTTATATACTCTAACACAATAGAACAACACAAAATGATGAGTTTTTAGAAGCTATAAAGGAGCCTATTACTACGACTCAAATAGAGAGGAAATATATAAACCCTTTGCAAGAGTACTTGCTTATTCACACTGTTCCAGAGATTATTTAAAGTGTCTTTGGCTTCAGAGAGTAATTATTTTGTTCTCTACATGTACCAATAAACCATATTCCAGTGCTCAGTTGCCTAAATGTAGTGCAACATCTAACCAAGTTATAACCATGTAAATGACTTTGGGAAGAAGACCTCCACTTCCACTGACTATTTGGATCAAATACTGATAAATTGTGCCACATTTTTGTGAACATATTAGTAGAGCTAAATAATTTAAACGGAACATGGTCCAAAACCAGTCTCACCGCGTACAATTAAACATTTTTCATTTCTAGCTAAACGTTCTTCCTCTTGACAACAAAAAACCGCTGCTCCTTTGTCAGATGTACAATTTCACGGTCATTTCGTCAACCAGTCAGCAATCAGATGATTTTTTTCTTTTTCTTTTTTTTTCACAAATGAAGTTTCATTTCACATTTCTGATCTAGCACCCGCTCTCCTACTACTGGAACTAACCCAGAAGCACTTTAACTACCCATCATCGTGCGCGCAATGCTAGCTTGTCTCGCTAACGCTCCATCAGTTTCCTCCCTTCGCAGACACCCAACTTTAACAATGGAAGCAGCGATTTCACAAAGGTGAGCGCCCATTTGGACTCCCGGCTGAGAGGTGTCAGGGCCAATTCCCCGCCGCCTTTTTGACAGTTTGTGAACCGCAGCCCAGAATCGAGGAGTCTGTATCTGTCCTTGGTGCTGAAACGCACTCTCTCCGCCGCTTCCCCGAGAAACTGTCATCCCAATGCCCCTTGCAAGGTATCCACACTTCGAAATCGGGGGAGTAGGAAGAGGAGAGAATTTTTAACAAGAGACTGATAAGTTTCTTGGCAGAGGATGCCAACTAGTGGGCTGTCAGGGGTGCCAGGGGACGCAGGGGTCCGGAGGGCGTCTGGCAGCCGGTGGGAGAGGCGGGCACCGGGACTGCGGCAAAGCTCGGCCACGCCAGGCACCGAAGGAGCCGCGAGGGAAGCGGCGCCCCCGGCTGGGCCGGCGGCGAGGGCACTTTCCGCGCCAGCGCGCCACCCCGGGGTCCTTTTGTTTCTGGGGTCCGGGGAGGGCGAGCGTGCGGCGGGGAGCCGGCACCCGCGTTTGTCTGCACTAGGGGGGTGGGGGGGGGACGCAACAAAAGACCCAGCCGCCGGGGCTGGTGGCTCCGCCGGGGCTGGGACGCCCGCGAAACCGTTCTCGTCACCGTCCTGACCGCTCTTACCGTCCCGGCCGCTCTTACCGTCCCGGTCGCACAGCTGAATGGCCTCCAGGCTGAGGTTTTTGATCACCTCCTCACAGGGGCTGGTAGGGCTGTTGAGGGCATGATCCAGGCGCGGCACCTCCATCTTTCCAAGCCCCTTCCTCAAGCCCGCCTGCTTCGTCTCGGCGCTCTCCCCGCCGACCCGGTGGGAGAGAAGGGCGGGAAAGGGAGGGGGGAGTGGCAGAACGAGGGGAGGAGGCCTGCGACGCGGCGCGGAGGGGCCTAGGCTGAGCCGCCGGGCTGGGAAGCCGCGGCCGAGGCGACGGCCGTGGAAGGAGCTCCGGGGAGCTTGTCACTGTGAGAGACCCGGCGGGACCCGGCGCTAGAGCGGGAGGCGCGCGCTCCCGGCGGGGAGGGGACGCGGCGCGCCGGGAACGTGAGGGAGAGGGCGCGGGCACGCGCACGCGCGCTGCT
>NW_006399920.1:5323284-5329297 GCF_000299155.1 Elephantulus edwardii | reverse complement strand
CTGCTTGTTCCTCTCTCTGCACAGTGTCAGACTGAGTCCGGGGTTGGCATTGCAGCGTCTGCGTGGCGAGGTGAGGCGAGGGGCGCAGCCCTGTTGTTTCTCGAGGATTGCAAGAACAGACCCTTTGGGCTGGACCCGTCCTAATAGGGTGCTGGTGCCAGTGGGCTGCCTTCGCCCTCTCAAAGTCCCGTGCAACCTGCTGCTGAAAACCAAGCTTGGTCGGTCCACATTCCTCGGAAAAAAAGAAGGAAGATTATTTAAGGAATGTTTGAGGATAGGATTTTGGCCAAATGGGAAGGGGGCAAGTGTAGAAATTCAGAATTGTCAAAAAGGGAGAATATGGGAAGAAGGCAGCAAGCATGCTGGGGGGGGGAGGGGATCAGAGCGGAGGGCTTTCCAAGTCTGGCTTCATTCATTCATTCATTCATTCAACAAATACATATTGAATGCTCGCTTGGTACCGTGCACTGTTCTGAGTGCTAATAAAGGAGGGCGGGGAGCTCTTGACGCTCCCTCCTAGGTATGGAAGGAAGGTACATTTGCTACAATAGAAAAATAAGAATTGACCTGCTACCCTGCACCTGCTTATCTTTAGTTCGTTTAGTGAGCATGCAAACCTTTTTATGATCATAGCCTGTTGACTGGGAGCTCTGGTGACTGTGCAAATTTGACCACCAATTTAGAGATTGACAAATGAGAACTATCTCAAGCATAGAATTAAAACTATAACGGATGTAGCTATTAAACACCTATAGTGGGACAGGAGTTGTGCTGCCACCCCAAAGGCAGGCGGTTCAAATCCACCAACCGCTCCACTGGAGACAGATGAGCAGTCTTCCTGTGTAGTTAGTCTCTCAAAACCCAAAAGAGTATCTGCTATAAATCAGTTCCATCCCCATGACACTTAATAACTGTGCTACTGGCATGTGGTCCTATTTACTTCATTGGGATAGATTTTACTTGAGCTGCTAGTTTAATACCAAAAACAGCGACAAGCTGGTCACTCTGGAATCTATTCTAACTCTTGGGGGCCCTATCCATGCATTGCTTTAGGTCTATAATAATCTTTAGGGAAGCAGATTTCCAGACCTTTCATCAAGACTGCTGAGTAGGTTCAAACTGCTAACCTTTAGACTAATAGTTCAATGCTTAGGCTCCCTCAGACCTGAGCATACACACCCTTTTTCCCAAGTGTACTTGTTGAGATTAAGTTCATTTTTTAGCAGTGTTCCAATTTCAGACATGAATGTTAATCGATAAAATAACAATTTTCATATAGATGGCTACATGCTATCCTTTCTAGTCACATCTGGTTAGGGTTAGAGTTAGGGCCACAACATCATTTAGCCATAACATGATGACATCTAGTGAACTGCAGCCTCGTAAACTGTAAGGACCAGTGTGAAGTAAAATAGGCCTGCCTAGAAAACATTAAAAGTGTAAATTTATTAAAAAAAAATCTGGAAACGATAATTGGGTCCCGCAAAGTGAACCACCCTTATTAGGAATTTAGATATTAATGAAGATGGATCTCCTCTTGTAGTCTGAAAGAATCTTCATGTCAAGGTAAAAGCATCCCCAAGGAAAAAGTAAATTATTACCTGTCAAGAGATATGACAAGAAGCCACTTATTGGTGGATTTCCTGTGTTCTAAAGCCTGACTCTGCAGGATTAGAAATTTATACTGTCAGTCTAACCACAGTGGGTTTATCTTTCATGGTACTCTCAAATTTACAGACCTCAAATAGGAGCTGTGCAAACTTGAACAGCAATGTATTGATTGGCAAATGAGCAATGCATCTTAATCATAGTATTAAAACTATCACTAAAATAAGAATTTCTATAACACGAGAATTAGCAACACAAAGGCAGATGGTTCAGATGGACCAGCTACTGCTTAAGAAAAGATAGATAATCTCTTACTGGGTAGTAGCCTCTGAAAATCCCTTGGAGGATCAGTGATCAGTCTTTTCTGATTTGATGGCACATAACAGCAACAAGAAGATCCAGAAGTAGTAGGAGAAAAAATATGGCTGTCTACTTTAAATAATGTTGATTATAGAGCTAAGCAAACTGTAGCTGTCAACAATCTCAATCTCTTCATCATCCATGATGCAGCGGATTGGTGTTGAGCTTCAATCCATTTTGAAGGCTGCAGTCCTTGACCCTCTACAGCAAGCGCTTCAAGTCCTCCTTGGTTTCAGCAAGCATAACACAGATTGTTGGTGAGGCTACCTCAAATCCTGATGCCACACTTCTCCTCATAGAGCCTAGCCTCCTGGGTAATCTGTTCTGCATATAGACTGAAAAGATATGGATATAGGAGACATCCCTGGCGTACACCCTTCCCAACTTTGAGTCAAGCAGTGTTTCCTTGCTCTGTCTGTTCTGATGATTGCCTCCTGGTCCAAGTATAAGTTTCGCATAAGCACAATCAAGTGTTGTGAGATTCCCATTCTTCTCAGAATCAGCCACATATTGTTGTGATTCACACAGTCAAATGCCTTTGCATAGTCAATGAAACAGAGATAAACATTTGTCTGGTACTCTGTGCTTTCAGCCAAGATCCATCTGACATTAGCTATAATATCCCTAGTGCCACAGCCTCTTCTAAATCCAGCCTGCACTTCAGGCAGTTCTCTGTTGATGTACTGTTCTAGTAACTTTTTTTTTTTATAATCTTCAGCAGAATTTTTCTTGCATGTGATATCAATGATACTGTTCGACAGTTTTCACACACTGTTGGATCGCCTTTCTTTGGAATGGGAACAAATAAAGATCTCTTTCAGTCAGTAGGTCAGGTGGTTATCCTCCAGATTTCTTGGCACAACTTGGTGAGCACATCCATCACAGCATCTGTTTGCTGAAATATGTCAATCAGTATGCCATCAATTCCTGGGACCTCGTTTTTTTGCCAATTCTTTCAGAGCAGCTTGAATTCTTCCTTCATCACCATAGGCTCTTGCTCATATGTTGTTTCAAGACCAATTGCAATGGGAAAGTCTGCAGTCAGAGACCTCTCCAAGCTACAGAGAAGCAATGATGTCAGTCTGGAGACTAAAGTGCACCTGATGCCATGGTCTTTGCAATTACTTGCTGTGCATCAGAGAGCTGGACAATGACTAAGGATGATAGAAGGTGAGTTGATGCCTTTGCGCTTTGGTGTTGGTGAAAAATATTGAATATACCATGAACTGCTAGAAGAAGAAACAAGTTTGTCCAGGAAAGGGTGAAGCCAGGTTGCTCCTTGGAGGCAAGGATTCTGAAGCTCTATCTGACATAATTTGGACATGTTACAAGGAGGGATCTGTCCTTGAAGAAGGATATCATGCTTGGGAAGGTGGAGGGACAGCACAGGAGAGGAAGACCCTCGATCAGATGGATTGATTCCGTCACTGGGGAAATGGGGATTGGTGTGTCAGAGACAATAAGATAGGCAAGGGATAGAGTAGAGTTTAGGGCTGTTGTACATATGGTCACTATGAGTTGCGAGTAAATCAATAGCACATAACAACAACTTTAAATACTAAGATGGGTTCAATAATGTATACTGCACTGAAACAGAGGAGGGAGAAAACTGTTTAAAAGAGATATATAACTAGGTATTTCTGTCATCACAGGAGACTAGAGCGAGGGCTACATGGTGGAGGGGACCTGGGGGAGGGTTTGTAAAACAATGAAAGAATCTTTTCTTTTACTTTTCCATAATTTTTGGACTCATGTACTTATAACTTGTTAGTCAAATTTGTGTCTTCTAGGTTGCAACACCCCCATGATACATCTTCAAGGCTATGAACATGTACGGCCAAGCACAATCAATAAGAGTGCATCTAAATTCCAAAATCAATCTCCATAATAGTCTATGTGTTTCCTACTGCCAAAGGGGCCCTTTAGAGTAGTGAGAGAAGGTCTTCACCCTGAAACCCACAGCGTCCCTTTTCAGCAGGAAGTAGCTAAGAGAATACGCCATCCCCTTTTCCTTATGACTCAGGGTGAAGTCTCTCTCAGGGAGGAGTGATAGGGAATGGCAAAGGACACACTGACAAAGAAGATTAATCAGGACTGGCTTTGACAAGCACTGTGGCATTTGGACAAGAACAAACTGGGAGGAGGGTAGAGAGAATAGTGCAACAATGAATGAATGGAAACCCAAAATATCTGTAAATGTTTATGAAAATTAATAAAATATAATTATAGAAAAAAAAAAGAAACACTTTGGGCTATTGAGTCATTAAT
The DNA here is from genome assembly GCF_000299155.1 of Elephantulus edwardii. NCBI lineage: Eukaryota > Metazoa > Chordata > Mammalia > Macroscelidea > Macroscelididae > Elephantulus > Elephantulus edwardii. The sequence goes on along the minus strand of NW_006399920.1, from coordinate 5,325,061 downwards.
GAGTGGGAATCAATTTGACAGCATCAAGTTTGAGTTTGTATCCAGAACAAAATGCTAGATGTTAGAAATCTATCAGGAGAGACATTGGAAAAAGTAAATTTATGATAAGATTTATGGAAGGAATTGGAGCTTGTGAAACCATACTCAAGAGCTGTAACCTAGTCTGGTTATTCTGGGGAAAATATAAAAAATTTTCTCTTAAGGGAACAGGAAATTTTAAAATTATTTCAAATGGAAAATTAACATTGAGTTGTAGGCTAGGGACATGTTTACATAATGAAAACATGGAGTAATGTTTTTAAAAACATTCATGTAATTTTCTGGCTATCAAGCCTATGCAATCTAATCTGCTGAGGATTTGTATTATTAAGAAATAATAACTAATAGAGAAAAAAGAGACATAAGAAAATAATATCAGAAAAAGCAATACAGAAAAAAGTTTAGTACTATTTTGCCATTAACTAAAGGGATATTTAGCATATTGTTAGCCATCAAGACAACCTTAAGAGATGAATATTAATTTATTATGTAATATATCGACTAGGCACACTGGAATAAATTAACAGTAAAGAGAAAAGAGCCTGCCATAAACGCTTCTTCTACCTGATTGTTACTAAAAGGAATGTAGTCATTGTGAAGTAGATAAAGGAGAAAAGCTAATCCTGTTTGCTGGCTCATATGATCATAAAAAAGAAGTTGCAGGGATGTATAAGGGCAATCAACATTTCACTCACTCTCAACTAGAGGACATTAAGAAGGTGGTGGTTTAGAACATCTTAACATATATGCAAAACCTCAAGAACAGAGTATATGAGGTGTGTGAAGGTGTCTGAAAAGAGTCTGGAATGATATGGTTGCCATCCTGAAGGGTAACTGCATTCCCAGAGCTGGCAACCGACTCAAAAGATAACTGAATGAAGAGACAGCACATCTACCATGAGCCATATGGTAAAAAGCTAAGGATGGACCTTCTCAACTAAGGCTGTTTATCATACCAGAGACACAGACCTCAACAGTCAAACAGTGCTAACCAGAGGAAAATGAAACACAGATCATGTCTTATTCCAGCAAATTAACTTCAAATGAAATATCATAAACAATTCTAAAAGATGCAATAAAGACCAAAGGAGGCAAAAGACAGTATTCCAATATCCTTTGCCTGATGCCTTAAAATAGCAGAAGCTCCTCTCCTTTGATAATCTCAAATATAATCTATATGTAAAGGAACTGAATTTAAAGTAATTAATTAAAATTCTGATTAAGGTTCATGAAATAAACTAAAATCACTATATTTTTTTTCTCCTCTCCCATGTTGTTGTTGTGTACCTTCAAGTCATAACCCACCCATAACTGACCCTACAGCAGGTTTTCAGAGGGAGATAATTTCACAGAAGAGGATTGCCCATTCTTCTCCATGGAGCAGCTGGTGGACTCAAACTGTGTGTCTATGTGATTGCAATGCAGCTTCTTGCCACTAGGCCACCAGGACTCCATATTCCTCAATCAATAAAAGATTTCAAGAAGAAGACCAAAACAAAAAAATAGTTTGACAGAAAATAAAAACTTATTCCTTTTCATATCCATTTTTCAACGTAAGTAATTACAATCTCTATACATTTATAGTTCTCTGCTCATGTGCTGTTCCAGTTGTTTTTGGATAATCTTTAGTAGAATCTTGCTTGCATGTGAAATCAACGAGATTGTTCTATAGTTTCCACACCCTGTTGGGTCACCTTTCTTTGGAATGGGAACAAATATAGATCTCTTCCAGTCAGTT
>NW_006399920.1:5232052-5322592 GCF_000299155.1 Elephantulus edwardii | reverse complement strand
GCAATCACATTTCTAAGTTTTTTGTTGTTAGGTGTCGTCGAATCAAGTAAAACCCATAGTGGCTCTATGAACAACAGATCTGAACCCTTCCCTATACTGTGCCGTCCTCATACTCCCTGACATACTAGAGCCTATTGTGGCAGTCATTTCAGTCCACCTGGTTGAGAGACTTCCTCTCCTTTGCTGACCCTCTGCCTTTCCGAGCATCATGTACCTCTCCAAGGAATAGCCCAAAATATGTGAAGTGAAGCTGTCATCTTTGCCTCCAAAGAGTACCTTCTCCAAGACGTATTTGTTTGTCCCTTTGGCAGTCCATGGGTTATCTAATACTCTTCTCCAACATCACAACTTAAAGGCATCAATTCTTCTTTTGTCATCCTTATTCAAATGTATAGCAAATGATCAGAAAGAACACAGCTTGAATCAGACATACCTTAGCCCTCAAACTGACATCATTACTCAATAATTTGGGGAGGTCCCCGACTGCAAACTTTCATCTCCTGATTTCCTGACTATTGGTACCAAGGGTATTGATTGTGGATCCAAGTAAGGTGAAGTTGTTGACAGTTTCACTTTTTTTCTCCATCTATTGTGACGTCAGTCCAGTGGTAAGCACTTTTCTTTTCTTGATACTGTGATGCAATTCATATTGAAGGCTGTATTCTTTGATCTTTGATCTTTGATCTTCTGCAGCAAGTGCTCCTCACTTTGAGCAAGCAAGCCTAATGAAGATTGGTGAATCTTCCTCCACTCTTGATGCCACTTTCCACCTCATAGGGTTCAGCCTTTCAAATAATTTGCTCACCACACAGATTGAGCGTGGATGGCCAAGAGAGCAAACAGATAGGCCTCGGGGAGGATGAATCCAGAGAGCTCTGTGTAGGCCAGAAGGATGAGGCTTGACCTCACACACTTCAGGCATGTTGCTAGGGAGGGGCTGTTCCTTAGAGAGTGACATGATGCTAGGAAGGATGGAGGGTCGGCCAAGGAGAGGAAAACCCTCAAGTAAGTGACTGCTACAATGGGCTTTTGTGTGTCAGGAAGTGTGAGGATAGGGTCTCTATGGGTCATACTCTACTCGACAGCACCTAAATACAACAACAATCCAGATTGAAAAGGTATGGGTTTAGAAGGGGCCATGGCACCAGAGATATGATTGCTGATGTCAGATGGATCCTGGATGAAAGGAAAGAATACCAGAGGAATGTCTCTTTATGCTTTATTGACTATGCAAAGGCATTTCACTGTGTAGATCCTAACAAGTTACGCTAACATTGAGAAGAGTGGGAATCCCAGAGCACTTAATTGTGCTCACGTGAAACCTATTCTAGACCAAGAGACTGTTGTGCTAACAGAGCAGGGGAACACTGTTGTTGTTGTTGTTGTTGTTAAGTGCCATCGAGTTGCCGGCGACTCATAGCGACCCTATGAAGGAGAGTCCTCGACGCTTGGGTGCCTTTCATCCTCTCTCCAGGTTCATATGGTTTCTGGAGGCAAGCTATTATGGAAGTGGATGCCACTCCTTCTTAAGGGGATCACTACATGGTTTAAAATTAAGGCTTGTGTAAGGGATGTATTCTATCTTCATTTATAAGTTTAGTGTTTATGAAATATCAGGATCAGATTTGAAAAATACCTCAAGTTTATGTCTAAATTGATCATTTTTCCAATATTGAATCCTTTATCAAGTTATTTTTCTCTAATAAATAGTAAATGAAAATCCTCAGAAAGTAATCTAAAATATTCTGCATTCTTAATCAAATTTATCTCCCTATAAGTTAAATACAAAGCCCCTTATTTTCCCTTCTATTGCCTCTGCACAATAATTATAATCTTTCCCCCTGATGTCTAAAGATATATGTTATTTTTTTCACTTCTCTAGCTAAACATTCCTACCTCTTGCAGACATTTCTGATAGCACACTGTAGTCGCTCTGTTAGCCTGGACAATTTCCTCTGGATAACTCTAATTGTTTCAGAGTTCCTATATGAACACAGCAGGTGTGGAAACATATTAAGAGTAAAAAGGGAAAAATACAGTGGGCTATCGCTGACTTTGTTCTATATGCTAGACATCTTTTAACACAGCCTAGGAGCACATTAGATTTCCTGACAGTGATACAACTCTGTTCACACATCCTAAGGTTGCAATCACACAAAAATGTACACTTCTTGCCCTCACACTTTTTATTCTCCCTGAGATGATGTAAATTTTAAACACAGATTTTGGTATCTACAGAGAGATTTAATCAGTACAATTTTCAGAGTTATTTTATTAAACTTGAGTACTTTGGATGTGTTTAATTATATTGCTGTGACTAGTCTAGGGTTGTATCAAAGCCAAAGAAGAAGTAGGCTATGAAATCCTTATGGTAGACTTGCAAGTGCTCAGGAATCAGAAGTCATTCATGTATTATCCATGGCTCCAGCACAACCCTGATTTTAGAGGCTAGGCAGGGGACCAAAGAGTGGGACCCAAAATCATAGGTAGAAACAAACCCCATGGAAATGTTTAACTAGTAAAATGATTTTTCTTCTCATAACACAATCATAACTTTTAGCAGAATTTATCACCCATCTCCACTACTTTTATCCTAATTCTGAATGTCAACTTCAGATTTGGTAAGATTTTCATATCACCAAATATCAAAGGTTTAATCATCTACATCATCTATGATATTCCTACTGTTTCTACCTTTTTGAAATTTCTTACTGTGGTTTGAGTGAAAGTTAGTAGAGTAAATTAGCTTTACATGAAACAATTAATGAAACAAACTGTTCTATAACAGTACCCTCCCATCCTCCCTGTGTCTCCCTTTTCCATTTTTCCTTCTTTCTTATTCCTTCTGACATTCTGAGCTTTATTCATAAGCAAATGTTTCTCATTTGGCCTTGTCTGATTGATTGTTCTAAGGAGTGGTTTACTTCTTTGTGTTAAAGGCCTATTATTTGGTTCCAAAATACTGAAGAGCAGTTATGTAACTTTGAAGACTAAGGTGCACCTGATTCAGGCTATGTTTCTTCTCGATCAACTGCTATGAATCAGAGAGACAGACAATGAATAAGAATGACAAAAGAAGATACCTTTGAGTTACGGCTCTTGTACTGAATTATCCCGTGGACTGCCAAAAGAACCACCAGAGAAGTCTTGGCAAAAGTGCAGCCAGTGTGCTATCTAAAGGCAAGGATGGTGAAGCTTCATGTCTCATGTAGGTGAGGTTATTTCTTGGATAAGGACATCATGCTTGTGAAAATGGAGTGTCAACAAAGAAGAGGAAGAATCCCAATGAGATGGATTGGTCCAGTGACTTGAGCAATGGATTCTAGAGTGTCAGAGATGATAAGGATGTCACAGGATAGGGGATGGTTCTGATCTGTTGTTCATAGGGCTGCAGTGAGTCATATTCTACTCTATGTCTATGGCACCTAACAACAACAACAAATTATTCAGTTGAAAGTTAAGTTGGGGTGATTTCAGTTCCAGGCTTGAGATTAAAGGCTATAGTCTTGGGTGTTCTGCCTGTCTCTAGATTACATCTAACCTTTATTATTATTACTATTTTGAGTTTTGTTCCACATTTTTCTTCCACTATGACAAGAGCCTTCTATTGTGATTCTTTTCACAGAGTCAGGAGTGGTAGCCAGATGTCATCTGTTTCTTCTAGTCTTAGTATTGTGGGGGTTGAAGGTGGTACATTAGTCCTTTGGACTAAAAATCATTCCTTTTCTTCACTCTTCCATGTGAAGAGAGACTAATAGTTGTTCCTTAGATGGCTACTTACTTTTATGACTTTCAGCATGACTCACCCAAGTAGAACCTGCAGTTAATTTATGCTAAGCTTTTATAACCCTGACCTCGACTGTATTTCTTCTTCTATGTGTGACTCGTGTTTGTCTCTTCAGTTTCTATGCTGCTCTTTTAAGGACAGGTTTCCTTGTAAGTTCAATCTCTGACTTTCTGTTCTTCCTTGTTTAATGCTATTCCCTGTGAGAATGAATGCATTATCATCAATTCTCATCTCTCCTGAATGTTTTAATTCTCACCTTTATCATCAAATTTGCCTTACAATTCTTAAAAAAAACTGCCTTATTTCCAACTGTCTAGTGAACATTTGCATTTACAATGTCTTAATAATTTCCAATTAATCAGTTTTTCCATGTAACTAATAACCTTTTCTAATGTCGCCCATTAAAATTATTGGCAGCAGTTTCCTCCTAAGTCACCCATTATCACCCCAACCCCCTCTAACTGTAACTATCATCAAAACAATTGCAATTTTGCAGTATTTCTTTGATGTGTGCCTTTCTCTGAATTAGTAATGCTATCACTCTCATTTAGGTCCTTATCATGTCACCAGATCATTGAAATTTCTATCTTTATGATCTTCTCTTCTTTAATCTATGCTGCTACTAAGATCAATCTAGTAAAACTCTGCTAGCCAAAAATCTGTCAGTAAATTACAATGGCTGCCTATATTTATTCAGTAGTTAATGGGAAATTGCTGAAGATTTTGAAGCAGGCTTGTACATACGTGAAATAATGTTACAAAAATATCAGTCTCTCAGTGTTCTGTAGGATGATTTGGATTAGAAGATGAATAGGCATTTTGGAAACTGTAATCATTCAGGCAAGAAATTATAAAGATCTGCAGAGCAGGACTTATTAATCATCAAAAAAGAACATTTCAAATTCTATAATGAAATGCAGTAGTGCCAGTGATAGAACGATATCCATACACATGCAAGTAAGACCATTTAATATAGCTATTGTTTAAATTATGCACAAATCATTCAAACCAATGATTAAGAAATGGAAGACTTCTAACAAATTTTGCAATCTAAAATTAATAGAATATTTAATAAAAATAAATTAATAATTACTATTTATTTGAAACAAATGTTGGGATCAGAGAAAAAGATTGGCGGTTGGAAAATATGACCCTGGTGACAGGAACTACACCAAAGCTTGTCTGATAGGATTTTATACAACTAACAATTTATTAATTGTAAATGTCTTTTCTAACAGCATAGATGGTGGCTGTATACTTGGACCTCAACATATAGGCCACATAAAAAACAAAATCTGCTGCATCTGGAAAAGGGATGATGGAGAAACTCAATATTATTAGTCAGAACAAGGCCTAAGCACATTGTGGAACAGACATCAATTGCTCATATGCAAGATCAGATTGAAATGAAAGACGGTTAAAACTAGTCCATGAGAGCCTAAATACAAGTTCAAGTCTATCCCGTGTAAATTTGGAGACCACCTCAAGAACAGATTTCATGTACTGAGCTCTAATAAATAAAGGCCAGATTAAGTTGAGGAATGCCACAAAGAACAGCATACTTGAAGAAAGAAAAATGTCACTAAAAAGAAAAGACTGAAATAAATATCAGAAAAGATTCAGAAACGTTCTCTAGAATGTAAAGAAACTAAAGCAAAATGAAGATATGATGCTGTTAGGGTAGCTGAACAGAAGATGTCAAAAGGACTCAAATACATGACTACAACATCAGAGCTCCCATAACAGACTAGCTTAGACTAGCTTAATAGAATTGAGTGTGGAAAATAAGTAATCTATTTGAAAGAGTAGTAAGTTGCATTTGAGAATGTAAAAACTCACAAGATGTGGCACTTCAATATTTTAAAACATTCAATTCTTCATTCTCATCATTATTGTTGTGTCCCTTCTGGTCAGAACTAACCCATAGCTGATTTTCAGAGACAGTAAATTGCACAGGAGGAGATTGCCCATTTCTCTCCCACAGAGTTGTTGTTGTTATATGCCGTCGAGTCGCTTGCGACTCATAGTGACCCTGTGTACAACAGCTCTAAACTCTGCTCTGTCCTGTGCCAATCTCATTGTCTCTGACACACTCATGCCAATTGCCCCAGTCACCAAATCAATCCACCTCCCAGAGGGCCTTCCCCTCCTGCGCCTGTCCTCCACCCTCCCAAGCATGATATCCTTCTCCAAGGACTGGTCTCTCCTTATAACATGGCCAATGTATGTCAGATGAAGCCTCAGAATCTTTGCCTCCAAGGAGCAGCCTGGTTTAACCCTCTCCAGGATGAATCTGTTTTCTGAGCAGTCCATGGTACCCTCAACACTCTTCTCCAACACCAAAGCTCAAAAGCACCAATTCTCCTTCTATCCTCCCTGGTCATTGTCCAGCTCTCTGCCGCATGATTGAAAAGACCATGGCCTGTACCAGATGCACCTTAGTCTCCAGAGAGACACCGTTGCTCTTCAGTACTTTAGAGAGGTCCCTAACAGCAGACTTTTCCATCGCAATTCGTCTTTTAATTTCTTGGCTGCTAGTCCCAAGAGTGTTGATTGTGGAGCCAAACAGACTAAAGCTGTAAACAATCTCAATCTCTTCACCATCCATCCTGATGCTGCCAATTGGTCCAGTGGTGAGAATCTTTGTCTTCTTGGTATTGAGCCTCAATCCATATTGAAGGCTGCAGTCCTTGACCCTCAGCAGCAAGTACTTCAGGTCCTCCTCAGTTTCAGCAAGCAAGTTTGTGTCATCTGCATAATGCAGATTGTTGATAGATCTTCCACCTGTATCCCCCAGAGTAGCTGGTGAATTTTAACCACATATATTTGCATTGACAGCACATGTCCTTATCACTATATACTATGAATATTATACATTATGATACAACATCATATGGTATACAAAGAAAGAAAAATATATCATCTTCCCTTTTCTGATGTTTAAAACCTCATTATTATTTTCTTTCTCTCTTTTTTTTGCTGAAACATTTTGAAATTTTTATTTGATCACATAATCTAATTTTAATGGTTTATATTTGAAGAGACACTAAGGAGTAAACATCAATAATACAAGTATTAGGATCACTACAAATATTCATCTAATTTTGTATACTATCACTAAGGCTGTTGGTAAGAGATAATATTTTAGACTATGGAGGAAATGCAATTATAAGTTCTCCAATCACAGAAATCCTATTATTTTTTTTTTATCATTGAGTTGTACAATTTGATGGGGGAAGGTGAGGAAAATTGAAAGAATTTTTCAAATTTGTATTTCAATTTTGTAAATAAAATAGCAGAAATAAAATAAAAAGAAACCTAAAAAAATCATTATTTTCTTAATAATATACAAGTAGTTTATTAGTAAGAACTTGTGTTGTTGGGTGCCATCAAGTTGAACATAACTAAATATGAAAATTTCAAAGGAGTTGAGCAAGGTAAAGAGCCTTGGGGGAAAAAAGACTTTTCTCCAGATACAGCCATTTTGATTAAAAACTTTCCCCTCTTCTCTGATCCTGCCTCTTTATTCTTAGAATGTGTTTAATTAAGTGCACAATCTTCCCTAAGTACTATGTCAGAGAGTCCTAAGAATAAACTGTAGTACAATGAGCAGAGTTATTACAATACAGCCACAATTAGTTTGCCACAAATTGCAAGTTGTTCTTTCGTTAATAGATACCTATTTAGTTTTAAATTTTTTATAAGGGTCAATAAAAATTCTTTTGGCTCCTTACATTTTAAAAATGCACAACCTCTTGTGTATTCTCCTAAACACAGCTCCAAATTCTTCTTCGGAAATCTTGATCTGGACAGTGCTCCCTTATATCTACGCATAGAAAACTCTTGGTAAGTCTTTTTCTAATCACTTGGTGCCTCTTCCACATTGAAATGATGGCTTTTCTGATGAGAAGCACATTTGAGTTTCCCAGAGTTCTTTACAAGATGAAAGAAATGGCAATAGGACCTCTAAAAACATTCTCAGAGACCTTAATGTCTAACTCTTTCAGATTGTGTTGCAATGATGTTGTACAATGCACATCTGCCATATACTTACTAAAACAAAAACAAAATCCCAAACCATCTGCTGTTGAGTCAGTTCCTCATGACAAATTTTCACTGGGCCTTCCAAGGATATTAGTCTTTATGAGAGGAGATTGACTATTTTTCCTCCAAGGAACAGCTAGTGGATTTAAAGCACAAATCTTTTCATTGGTAGTTAAGCTATGCTACCAGAGTTCATGTTAACATGATTAACAAAAACCCAAGGGAGCTCTGGTGGCCTAGTGGCAAGACACTGCACTGCAATCCCAGAGGTACACAGTTCAAATCCACCAGATGCTGTGCTGGAGAAGGAAAGGCAATCTCCTCCTGTACCAGTCAGATCTGATTTGACGGTACACGTAAAAATAATACAATAAAAAGAAAAAAAGAAAAATTTAAAAAAAGGAGCAAAACCCCCAGTTGTATCAACACTAAGATTAGAGTAGACTTATGCTCCTAGGAGTTTTCAGTAGCTGAAACTCTCATATGCTGTTGGAGGGACTGTAAAATAGTACAACCACTGAGGAAAACAATATGACATCACCTTGAAAAATTGAAACTAGAAATACCATTTGACTCATCATTCCCACCCTGGGTATGTATCTCAAAGGAATAAGTGCTAAGGCATGGACAGATAGATGCACACTCATTCATGTTTACTTCCACATTGTTTACGATCCCAAAGATATGAAAATAAATGTGTCTATTAAGTGATGAATAGATAATGATACATACATAAAATGAAATACTATGTAGCATTAAAGAATAATGAAGATTTGAGAAATACTGAATAACATGGATGAACATGAAGGGCATAATGCTGAGTGAAATAAGTCATATACGAAAGGATCAATGTATGAGTACATTCGTGGTGATTGCTGTTATGTGCCATTGAGTCTCCTAAGAGTCACCTATGACTCATAGCGACCCTGTGTATGCCTTATCTTGAGCCAGTTTCATTGACTACAACAAACTTACCCCCGTTAACCCAGTACTGTTTCAATCCATCTCATCTGGGGTCTTCCTCTCCCACGCTGTCCCTCCACCCTCCCAAACATGATGTCCTTCTCCAAAGACTGCTTCCTTCTGGCCATATACCCAAAGTATGTAAGAGTGCTTCCAAGTCCTTGCCTCCAAGGAGAAACTTGGTTTCACCCTCATTTCTTTTAGAAAAATCTAATGAAGAATATAGGAAAAAACAAAACATTCTTTGACAATTATCAGGATTGGGAGGACAAGGGAAGGAAATTTAGTAATTATATAAACTGGGGTAAAAGGCTATATAAAATAGATCGATTAACATGGCAGGGAACTCCAGGAATAGTTCAACATGAGTTCATGTAGGTGCTACATTAAAAAATAAATGTACAGAGCTAAACAATAAAGGTGATCTGATCACAGTAGGACAATTTTATAGCTGTCCAAACTGTTTGATTACAAATAAGTACTTTTGAATTAATTAGTAGTTCTTTAATTTTCTTTCAAAAACACTCTTTTTTGTTTACTACTGAAAGTTGGATGGCTGGCTAATCTTATTTATAAAGCCTTCGCAATAATGTTGATTTATTATTTCTCACAACATCATTCTTAAAGCTTTGTGTTCCTAAATGGAAAGAAATGCTTCCAGGTCTTATTTTACAGCATGTGAAAGATGCTAATTGTGCTTTTTATGGATTGATCCATGCCCCCCAATCTCTGTGTCAGTTTAACTAGGCTATGACTTTCAGTGTAATGTAATTATCCTTCCTTTTTTCATCTCATGTAATCATTCTGTTGTTCATCTTAACTCATTGTCATCAAGTCAGAAACCTCCACGAAGTTTCTGAGATTGTAAATCACAAGGGAAGAGATTGCCCATCTTTTACCCTTGGAGCTCCTGGTGGATTTGAACCTTCAGAGAGGTTTAGTCATTGAATTAGCAGTGCAGTTTCCTATGGGTTGTTTCACCAAAGCTCCCTTTTGTTATTGTGAGGTGCTTTTAAAGTCAGCTCTGATTCACAGCAACACAAAGGTCAACAGAAAGCAACCTTGCCCAATCTCGAATAAGCCTGATAATCTCACTGTTTTTTTAATTAACATTAATGAAAGTGTACACAGACAGTGTTTCCATTAAGTCACTGTTGCACTTTTCTCCCTGCCCATCCTCACACTCCCAATTCATCCTTCTCATTGAGAAGTAAAAGAAAAAATCTTTCATTGTTGTTATACATCCCTCCCCCAAGTTCACTGTTCACTACGCAGCCTTCATTCTGGACTCCTGTCATGACAATGATACGTAATCATATATCCCTTTTGAACAGTTCTCTCCCTCATCTGCTCCAATGCAGTATGCATCATTCATCCTCTCTCTCTCTGTCTGCATGAGGCCACTGTTGTAGAACGGGAATTGCACTGTTTTAAACCCATTCATTGTGTCAACAGATGCCAGCTTGCTATACAGACATTGCAAGGAAACAAAGGTCTTCCTAAGAGTCAACCATGAAAGAAATCATTCCACTAGAACTGTTCTCCTGGATTCATTCTCCTAACCTGTGGAAGAATAAATTCCTGTTTGTTAAAGCCATCCACTTTTGCTATTTCTATTATAGCGGCACTAATGTTATGGAATGAATTGTGCTCCCCCCAAACACGTGTACGTAATGATATAACGTGGAAGCTGTACAATGATCCTTCATGATGTGATAAGCCATTTTATGTTGTAAGAGGATTAAGGGTGGAATGCAATGTTCCTTAACCCCATCACAACCCTACTGGGATGTAAGTGGAGTTGCCTTAAGAGTGTGGCTTGTGATAACTTTTATTTCACTAGAGATGAAAGGGGAGGAAATTGACCTTATAAAAAGCAAGATCGTGATACCATTAAGAAAGGATTGCCTGGAGCTGATTGTCTTTTTTGGAACCAGGCTCCTGTTCAAAGAAGCTCTTTGACACCCAGGAAGGCCAAGACGAATTGAAATCTCCCGGGAACTACAGGCCTACACATGCTGATGAAAGCAAGGAATTTCCTCTGTCACCTACCAAGAGAAGTGTGTGTGTGTGTGTGTGTGTGTGTGTGTGTGTGTGTGTGTATGAGAGAGAGAGAGAAGAAGAATAGGGGGTGTGTGTGTGAGAGAGAGAGAGAGAGAGAGAGAGAGAAAGAGAGAAAACATATTTCCCTCTAGATGGAACCCTAAATTTGGGCTTTTAGTCTCCTAAAAATAAGAGAATAAATTTGTTAGAGCCATGTACTTGTAGTTTTCTCTGCCATAGCACCAATAGATAATTAAGATAATATATAACATTAACTCAATGGTATGTAACAACAACGACATAACATAACTACTGTTTGTGTAGTTATATTTTATGTAGTCTCTTGATTAACTCTGCACTTCCCTAAACCTTCAAATCAGGATATGTGATGAAGCTTAATAATACGATTTTGTATTTGTGATTAAGTGTCAAATAATCACAAAGTGTCTATGGATTCACATATTTTGTGACAAAGATCATGGGCTAATCTTTCATGATGTGGCTGGTGTTGACAGGCCATCAAATGCAATAAAAAGCTTTAGTTCAGATATTCATAACAGAGCAGACCTGACAGCCTAAGGATTGAGTCGGCACTGTGGTGATAAGAGATTGTTTCTTTGATTCCTCATGTGATACTTTACTTATTACAGCACAGTCCCATATTACATTTTCCTTTTTTTTTTTCCTTTGCCACCAAAGTGGTTTTTTGACGGCTTAAAAACATAGCTGAGGCATAAGGACCTTAATAAAATATAACCAAAGAAAGACTAAATTTGTAAAGAGGCTAAATAGACTCTAAGCAAGTGTCTTACAGAAAATATCCTAAAGCTCCCTAGAATTTTAATGATTCGAGTGCACTCTTAACAGTTAACACATCTATTTGCTGGAAAATTTGAGCTTTAGAGACATACCAGGTACGTTTAATCTATTCTTACCACGTAAGCATCCTGTTGACCTGATTTCCATTCCAGAATATTCTACTGCTATGCATCCATGGATTTAATCATTGTTTCTAGATCTCTTTTCTTCCATCATAATAACCTTTGGTGGGGAGGAATGAAGGAGGAAGGAGAATACACCAAATAAAACAGCTGTGATACTCGGTTTTACCAACATACACATTCATTTACAGCTCTTTTCTTTTTCTTCCTCCCCCTTCTAAACATAGATTTTTATCTATTTAAGATTTAATATTTTCTTCTGAGACCTGATTGGTTTGTAATATTATTGCAGTTAGTTACTTAATGGAAAATAATTTATTATGTACAAAGAACAGAAGTTCTTCCTCTGCATGATGTATAGAAGCATATATATTGCTATTTTCCCCCCAGAAAGTGCAGGGTTATTTTCACATCCAAAAAAATACAATGCTAAAATAACAGAAGAAATAAACTCTAAAGAAGATGGCACAGTGCTTTAATGCATCAGACCTCACCAGAGTTTGCAATGCACCAGGACTTACATCTTCTCTTTTTTCTTAAGGGGCCCAAGTGGTGTAGTTGATTACATGTGACACTATCACCAGAAGGTTGGTGGTTCAAATCAAGCTACTCTGTGGAAGAAAGATTATTAGTGTCCTCCCATCAGGATTTGCAGCCTCAGAAACATAGTGGAGTATGACTATGAGTAGAAATGAATTTGAGGGCGTTAGTTTAGGATTAGATTAGGATGTATTTATGTGACTCGAGCAAATGTTTCTTTTGGAAATAATTATCCAAATCAATTTCCCACATATCAGAGAAACAATTTTTTCATTTATTTATTTGTGTGTCTTATTGAAATCCTGCTGTAATATAAAGTTTCACATGATGACTTTGACCCATTTTCATAAGATGCTGTCAATAATCAATAATAGAAATGGTATGAATGATATTTGTCTTACCTTCTTGTGAAAAAGCAGTAAAACCCATGCAGGTCAGGACTTACACTATTTCTGTTTTATTTTGGAGTATGTTTTTTTGTGTGTGTATGTGTGTGTGGCTTTGATTTATTGTTTTGTTTGCCACTTGACAAAAAAAACTTAATTTGGCTATATTAATTTTCTCTTTCAAGCTAAGTATCTTTTCTTTTTTTTAAAAAATTTTTTCTCCCATGAGTGATTACATTGGAAAAGTCTGTTGTCAGGGACCTCTCAAAATTACTGAAGAGCAATGATGTCATTTTGAAGACTAAGGTACACCTGATTCAGGCCATAGTCTTTTCAATCACTTGCCTTTGTCTCATATACTTTGGGCATGTTGCTAGGAGAGGCTATTCCTTGGAGGAGGACATCATGCTTAGAAAGGTTGAGGACCTGTGAAAGAGAGGAAGACCTTCAACAAGACGGATTCGCACAGTGACTGCAGCAATGGGCTTTAGTGTGTCAGCAATGATGAGGATTCAGATCCGTTTTTCATAGAGAGTTATGGGTCATACTTGAGTCAACAGCATCTACCAACAACTTTGCTTCAAATCTTACATCTTTTCTTTTTTAATTTTTCTCACACCTAAGGCTTCAGTGACTTTTCAACATGGTATACATTACCTTGATACTACAAAGGATATAAGCTTGTGGAATTGTTGAGTTTTAAACTAATCTCAAGTTTGGGGTTTTTTCCCAAACTTGACCCCTTGGTTAAAGCCATCTGTTCTTTGCATCTGACATTTCAGACTTTAAAAAACTAGCAATACATAAGGGGTTTCCCTCCCCCCCCTTTTGTTTGGATGGTAGTGGGCTATGCATAATAGGTAGCAATGGGAGATTTGCCACGTTTATTGGATCAAAGACTAGAATAAAAAAGAGGAAAAAATTGTTTTATTAATTCCATTTAACCAAGGTTTTAGTGCTTCCTTTAAATGTTCAATTGCTTATCACAAGGTTAGTTGTTCAAATCCCTTAATCTCTATAAAAGACCAATATAATCTACTTTCATGAAAATGATAGCATGAGAATCCTAACAGATAGTTTTACTCTGTTCTGCAGGGTCACAGTGAATGAGAGTTGGTCTAATAGCAGGGGGTTTGTTAGTGGGTCATGTTTTATGATGTAAGGTCCTACATGACAAGACACAGAAGTATAAGACTTTATTCTGAACTTGAATTTAACCATGAAAAGTTAACAGTATGGGGTGTCCCACTCTTTTACAGGGTGACTATGAACTTAATAGCAATGGGTTTAGTTTTGGGTGAATCATGGAAGGAATGAACATATTTCTCCCACAAATAATCTTCTATTCACTCTACAATATTCACTATAAAATACTTTGGTAAAAAAAAAAAAAAGATAAAATGCCTTGACAAATTTTTGGCATGCCAGCACATTAAAAAAAAAAACCAAAACACCAAAAAAACTCCAAAACCATAAAAAATATACCAAGTGCTTTCATCCTAGAAGCGATTTTTTATTTTCTGTAGTGTTGATTTGTTTTATGATAGTACCAACTGACCTGTACTTGGCATTCTGTGTAGCAAGCATGTGCTTTATAATATTGATTTAGAGGAAAAGGCTAAGTGAAGACAGAGGGAAGAAATAGAAAAACATTAAAATTTTTATGAAGGTATTTGTAAATATTGATATTTTTCCTTTTTACACACACATATACACTGTAGAATTTAGAATAAGGCAAAATATAGCAAATGCTGAGGGAAAAAAATCAAATGCTGTGCAAGCACAAGAAGGGAAAAACTCATTTCAGCAAAGGAAGTCTTCGTCTCTTGTACTGAGTCTTGAAAGTATAATAAACTGAAGTGCCACCAGGCTGGGTCTCCAGGATTATTGTTCTTGTGCTGCTGAGTCAAGCATTTTAACCTGCAGAGAGATCTGCAAAAGCATTCATTGTACTGATAAAATACTTTTTTCCCTTTCTGTAGATATATCAGAAAATAATGTTTGATTAAATGATCTAATACCAACGTACTCCATATATTATTTTAGATTCACGCCTTTTAATGATCAAGAAGGCTAACTCTTGTATGAGTTGGAAGCATTTAGCAATGATGACTCTGATAGCAGTTAGAGACCCAACTTTGATTCCATTTAATGCAATGAAATTATGTATGTTTTCTAGAAAATACTTCAATGTTATAAAACTAGTAGTGACTCTTACCTATTTTCGAATTTAAACTGTGTAAGAATCATTTAGGTTAATCTGGCAGTGCTAGTTTTAGAAAATTAGAGCTCCTAAATATAGCTTGAAGTCTGTTTGATTTTGAGTGATCTAGCTCACTATAAATTTCCATATTTAAGAAATAAAATTATATTTATTGAACGTATATCTTGACATCACAAGACAAATTGCATTGGGGAAATCTGCTGTCAGGGACCTTGCCAGAATACAAAGTCAGTCTGAGCAGCAATGTCAGTCTGGAGACTAAGGTGTGCCTGATCCAGGCCGTGGTCTTCACAATTTCTTGCTATACATCAGAAACCTGGACAATGGGTAAGGATGGGGGGGGGGGAAATTGATGCCTTTGAGCTGTGGTGCTGGAGAAGAGAATTGAATATGCCATAGACTGCTATAGAACAAACAAGTTCTTTTTGAAGAAGGTGAAACGAGGCTGCTCCTAGGAGGCTTGCATTCTGAGGCTCCTTCTGGACATGTTGCAAGGAGGGACCAGGAGGGACCAGTCAGTCCTTGGAGGGGGACATCATACTTAGAAGGGTGGAGGGACAGGGCAAGAGAGGAAGGCCCTCGGCAAGATGGATTGACCCAGTGACTAGGGTAGTGGGGATGGGTGTATGGGAGACGATGAGGTTGGCTCAGGATAGAACAGGGTTGAGTTGTTGCACACAGGGTCACTATGAGTCATAAGTGACTTGACGGCACTTAACAAAAACAACACAGCTTCCTTATAACATATTCCATTATTATGATGCTGAAATTGTCCAAGGCTCTTTAAGGATCCCTGGTGACATGTTGGGTTATGTGCTGGGCTGCTAGGCAAAAGGTCAAAAGTATGAATCCACCAGATACTACATGGGAGAAAGATGAGTCCATCTACTCCTGTCAAGATTTACAGCGTTAGAAACTCAATGGAGGGTTCTCCATGAGTTAGAATCCATTCAATGGCAATGAATTTGGTTTGAGTTTCAGGATATTTATTCTCTATTACATATAGAAAGTATTCTAGTAATCAAAACCTTAGCAATTTCCATGTTTAGAGCCTAAATAATCTAC
The DNA here is from genome assembly GCF_000299155.1 of Elephantulus edwardii. Classification (NCBI taxonomy): domain Eukaryota; kingdom Metazoa; phylum Chordata; class Mammalia; order Macroscelidea; family Macroscelididae; genus Elephantulus; species Elephantulus edwardii. The sequence continues at coordinate 5,306,599 of NW_006399920.1, read as the reverse complement.
TTCTCTGTTCACATCTTCAAATAAAAATCTGGGGGAAAGTACTGTATCTGTTTCATAAGTACTGTCTAAATTTGTCACAACAAATTAACAGATTACATCACTAGTCTAAGCTACTAAAATTTCCACAGCAAAAAGCAGTGCATAATCTAGCTTGCAACTTTTAATTCTTGATCTTACCACTGTAGGTTTTTCATAGATTTACCTGTGATGTGAGGTGTCCAATTGTATATTTCATATAGTTAAGTTCCATGATTCTGAAAATCGGCTGGTGGGTCAATTTTAGTTCAATTTTAACTCAATGGTACACAACAACAACAAGAAGTTCTGTTCCATCAAATATTGATTAAAAACCATCACTATAGAATTATGAAGATCCATACATGTATCTTTCATACAGAATTTGCATTGTCCATATCCATGGCCTTCAAAGCTGAAGTGGCAGGTCCTTTACCCTGAGCTTGGGCACCAATACCTTATGTCTACACACTTCCTCACCTGTGCCTTATGCGATTCACATCTCCTTAAGATATATATCAATACCTTAAATAACACAAATTAATATGTTTAAGAGGATCTTTTGTGGCATAGCACATTACATGTTAGGCTGCTAACCAAAAAGTCAGTAGTTCAAATCCATCAGCCACTCCCTTGGAAGAGAAATGGGCACCCCACCACCACCACCACCAAAGATTTAAAGACACAGATTCTCTATAGAGGGCCATGATAAATCAGAATCAATTTAACTGAAGTGGGTTTTAGGTCTTTTTATATGAGCAAACATCCTGAATTCCTATAGGATAGATTCCTTTATTTTAAAAAGTTAAATGAAAATCACTTAAGTACCATGTAATGATGGCCCATAACATTTATGATGAATTACTTGTTTATCATATAATAATGGCAGGAGAATTTATAAGTGATATTTCGAATTCTTTTCACTTAAACATTTAAGGTTGGCAACTCATAACAACTTTATGAGGTAGGTAATATTTCTAACTCCCATTTTATATTGGAGCTTTGGTGGCTTAGTAGTCAAGGAGCTGCCCGGTTAATCCATACACCGTATCTCTCTGGCACTTGGAATCCACTAAGGAGAGAGAGAGTCTTTTCCCATGTGATTTACAGCCTCAGGACCCCAAGAGAAGGTTTTTGTGAATCAGAACCAACTCACTGGCAGGTAGTTCTTTAGTTTTATGTATGCTATTGTTGTTAGGTGCCATCAAGTTGATTACAATTCATAGCAATGTTATGAAGAACATACCTGACCCTTGTCCTATCTTACCCCATCCTCATGATCCCTGCAATGTTCAAGCCTCATGTGATGGTCAGTTCATTTCATTGAGCGTCTTCCTTTCTTTCACTATCTCTCTATCTCCCCCAGCATGAAGACTCACTTCAAGGACTAGTACCTTCTGAAAATATGCCCAAAGTAAGTGAGACGAAGTCTCACCATCTTTGCCACTGGTTGCCCTTCCTTCAAGACAGATTTGTTAGTTCTTTTGGCAGTCCATGATATATTCAGTACTCTTTGCAAACACTGAAGTTCAATGGCATCTATTGTTCTTCTGTCATCCTTATTCATTGTTTACGTGTGTTTTGTTAATTATGTAAAGGTGTTTGACTGTGTGGATCATAACATACTATGGCTACAGTGAGAAGAATGAGAGTCCTAGAACATTTAATTGTGCTCATGTGAAACCTATATATAGGCCAATAAGCAATTGCCCAATCAGAACAAGGGCATACTGCATAATTTAAATCAGGAAAGGTGCGTCAGAGTTGTATCCTTTCTCCATACATAGTCAATCTATATGCTGAGCAAATAATTCAAGAAGCTAGACTATAAGAAGAATGACATCAGGATTCAAGGAAAACATATCAACAACCTGCATTATGCAGGTGACACATCTTTGCTTGCTGAAACTGAAGATTTGAAGCACTCAAAGAGTAAAACCTTCAATATGAGTTGCATCTAAAGAACAAGTAAACAAAAAAATCCTCAGCACTGGAGGAATATGATAGATGAAGAGAAAATTGAAGCTGTCAGTGACTTCATTTTCCTTGGATTATCATCAACACCCATGGTGGTAGCAGTCAAGAAATTAAAAGACATGTTGTATTAGAGAAATCTGCTGTCAAGGACCTCTTCATAGATCTAAAGTGCAAAAATGTCAGTTTAAAGACTAAGGTGTGCCTGATCCAAGTCATGGTATTTTCAGTTGCTTCCTATGTAGCTGAAAGTTGGACAGTGAGCAAAGACGATATAATAAGCATTGATGTTTTCTACATACTGAGCACCTGTTGTTGTTGTTGTTATGTGCCGTCGAGTCATTTGTGACACATAGCGACCCTATGCACAAAAGCCCTAAACCCTGCTCTATCCTGTGCCAATCGCATTGCCTCTGACACACCCATCCTGATTACCCCAGTCACTGAATCAATCCACCTCATAGAGGGTCTTCCCCTCCTGCGCTGCCCGTCTACACTACCAAGCATCATGTCCCTCTCCAAGGACCTATCTCTCTTTACAACATGTCCAAAGTATGTCAGACGAAGCCCCAGAATCCTTGCCTCCAAGGAGTAGCCTGGTTTAACCCTCTCTAGGATGAATCTGTTTGTTTTCTTGGCAGTCCATGGTACATTCAATACTCTTCTCCAGCACCACAGCTCAAAGGCGTCAATTCTCCTTTTATCCTCCCTAGTCATTGTCCAACTCTCTGATGCATAACAAGTGATTGCAAGCACCATGGCCTGTATCAGATGCACCTTAGTCTCCAGCGAGACACCGTTGCTCTTGAGTACTTTAGAGAGGTCCCTAACAGCAGACTTTCCCATCGCAATACATTTTTTGATTTCCTGGCTACTGGTGCCAAGAGTGTTGACCGTGGAGCTGAGCAAACTGAAGCTGTGAACAATCTCAATCTCTTCGCCATCCATCCTGATGCTACCGATTGGTCCAGTGGTGAGAATCTTTGTCTTCTTGACATTGAGCCTCAGTCCATACTGAAGGCTGCAGTCCTTGACCCTGTGTAGTAGTAAGTGCATGAGGTCCTTCTCAGTTTCAGCGAGCAGGGTTGTGTCATCTGCATAATGCAGATTGTTGATAGATCTTCCACCAATCCTAACGTCACGCTTCTCCTCATAGAGCCCAGCCTCTCTGATAATCTGTTCTGCATACAGGTTGAAAAGGTATGGAGATAGGACACATCCCTGGCATACAGCCTTCCCAATTTTGAACCATGCAGTGTTGCCCTGCTCTGTTCTGGCGACTGCCTCTTGGTCCAAGTATAGGTTTCGCATTAGCACGATTAAATGTTCTGGGATTCCCATTCTTCTCAGAGTCAGCCACGGTTTGTTATGATCCACACAGTCAAATGCCTTTGCATAATCAATGAAACACAGATAGACATTCTTCTGGTATTCTCTGCTTTCAGCTAAGATCCATCTAACATAAGCTACAGTATCCCTAGTACCACGACCTCTTCTAAACCCAGCCTGGACTTCTGGCAGTTCTCTGTTAATATACTGTTCCAGTCGTTTTTGGATAATCTTCAGTAGAATCTTGCTTGCGTATGAAATCAATGATTGAGCACATAGGTGTACATAATTAAATTAAGTATTTTAATTTTCTTAAAAAGAAAAAAATGCTAAGCACAATATTACAACCTACAATATCATTGAAATTTTCACAAAGCAAAGATTATTTCATACTTCCTTTAGTTTCTAAGTAAAGAAAGACCATAAACAGTATACTTTTTTTCATAATGATCATACAGTTTCTTGATACCTATTGGTATTTGGTAACTTTTTCCTTTAAGTGGTGATAGTGATGGGCATCTGGAGACTCACAAGTGATTTAAAAAGTTAGAAATATTTCCTTTTCCTCTACCCACAATATTGTCAGTCACTGAGTGTTGTGAATTTTAATTCTACCTTAATAAGTTAGTTTTCCTTTATATGAAAGAAAGACATAACTATACCTAAATCTTCTCAGTGACAGAAGCTGTTGCCAACGTGCTCTGTGACTCTAGGTTAGCCTAAAATGCCACTTCTTCTCCAGACAAAAATTCATAAATTCTATAGCCTGATGCTGCAGCTGGGATTATCTACAGTAGATTTGCAGAAAACACAGAATGATTAAGAATGAAAATAAACTTAAAAATAGAAAATTGGCATTTTCAGATGACTATCATGTAATTTCTCTGATGGTGCTTACTTAATTACTATGCACATTGTACGTGCTCAAGAAATTATAATCCATCTATCATCAAAACTATTAATTTTAGGCTATTTGTACACACAAAATATAACTTGGGGAGAAGCAAAAGAGGGATCTATCATATAATACCTACATCATTTTCTTTATTGTAAAATTGAAAGCAGTACCATGGCATGATCATTTGTCATTTGATCTACACAGAAAAAGAAATGGACTGGGAGTTGTAGGATTCACACAATGGTGGCCTGGTTAAGTATCCACAAAACCCTGATTCTCAGTGATATTTGGTAACTTTTTCCTTTAAGTGGTGATAGTGATGGACATCTGGAGGTTTGTTGGTGTTTTTTTTTTGTTTTTTGGTTTCGACCAAATAACAGCTTTAATTATAAAATCAAGCTTGGAAGTTCAGGGAAACAGCACCTCCAAGGATCTGGAGCCATTCAGACACCGCTCCTCGGACATGAGGACAAGGCATTTGGCTCCTTGGCCTTGATCCCAAGCCCAAGCAGACTATCTATGCCCAGGTAGACTCTGATCTGACAGCCCCATGGTCACCACCAAGCCTGTGACCTGGGAGGGAAATGTTCCTCCTCCAGGTTTACCAAACCAGGCCAAGGGCCTATGCCTCGGCCGACGTACACTGGAATCCAGAATGCTTTTGATAAGCTCCTCAAGGGCACTCAGACAATCTCCACTACTCCGTGCCTGCTGGGGTGAGCTATGTGCACCTGGAATTGCACGAGTAGGCCCAGGAGGATATTGCTCCCAGGCTGCTGAGCCTGGCGACTAGGTGGTACCTTTAACCTTTGTTTCCTCGACCAGAATCGAGGCTCTGTGGACAACAGGCCCTGTTACTAAGTGGGTAAAGGGATCTCAGACTCCAGTCATATTGCTTAGAGCAGGGCTTTCACTTCCCACCAGCACACCCTCCTTGGCCTCCTCCCCACCTTCCAATTCCCCCTCGAGACTCAATTCTTAACCTTCGTGAGATGACTAACTTCTCTCTCGTACTGCTGTTGAGTCAGAACCAATTCATAACTGACTCTCCAGGAGGTTTTCAGAGGCTGTCAAATGCACAGGAGGAGACTGCGCCCGTTTTCCTACTGGAGCTGTTGGTGGCGTCACTGCCTGAGAGGAGGCATCCTTGGATTGGCAGCACAACGCCCCGGGACAGTGTCCCCAGAGCTGCGCTCGCACAGCCTTAACCAATTCCAAGGAAACCCATGCCACGCTTCCCTCCCCAGGAGGGACAGTGTTGTGCACTGACATGGATTAAATTGGGTCCCATCCAAATACATAGATGTAATGACATAATGTGGAAGCTGTTTAATGATCCCCCAAGAGCTGATATATGAAATAGTGGTAAAGAAAAAAAAATAGTTCCCTGTCCTGGGAAGTCCCTCAATGCTATGGAAGGCCAAAACATATGACTATCTCCAAGGGACACCAGGTCTAGAGATGCTGAAGGAGACAAAAACTTTCTTCTAGAATGAACAGTGCAAGCGAGACTTTCCTTATAGTTTGTACCCTTAATGAAAGCTTCTAGGCTCCTAAATTATAAGAGAACAATTTCTGGTTCTTAAGCTATAGACTAGCACTGTTTCTGTAATAACTGCTCTGGATAATTGAGATAAGGTTTACCAAACGACTTGCAAACTTGGAAAATGTGGTTAGGAGTCTCACACACAACTGGATGTATAGTTCTACGATAGGTCCCAATGTTGATTACCATAGACTGATTGCATAATTACCCAAAATCTTCACCTCTTCTGTCTCCACACTTTTTTAGCATGTAACCCTCCCACTCAGATTCTGGGCCCAGTTTACTTGCGCCAAGCAGATCTTAGCAGGCATAGCACAAATAAAAGCTTCAGAAAGAACTCAACATGAGTCACTCTTACTTTTGCACTTCTGCTCTTGCAATAAGAACATGTCTGGATAAACAGTGCCAAGTTTCTTCTCTTATCTCTACTTAGTATTGTTATTAGCTGCCATCAAATTGAGTACAACTCATACTGACCCTATGAACAATAGATCTGAATTCTGTCTTATCCACTTGGGCCCATTGCTGCACTGTGTCAGTTCATTTCACTGGGAGTCTTCCTTTCTTTCACTGACCCACCATCATTCTAATAATAATGTCCCTTTCAGAGGAACAGCTTCACCAAGCACCAAGTCGAAAGTATCAGAGATAAAATATCATCATCTTTGCCTCTAAGAAGCATTTTGGCTATATTTTGTGCAAAACATGTATGTTTATTCTTTTGGTAGTCCATAGGATATTTGTTACTTTTCTCCAGCACCACACTCAAAGGCATCAATAGTTATGCTGTCATCCTTATTGTTGTTGTGTACTGTCAAGTCAAAACCTAAGCCATAGCCAACTCTCCAGGTTTTAAGAGGCAGTTAATTGCACAGGAGGAGATTGCTTACCTTTCTCTTGCAGAGCAACTGGTAGATTTGAACCATATGCCCTCAGGATTGTAACACAGTTTCTTACCTCCAGATCACCAGAGTGCCCTATTGTTATTATTTACCACCAAGTCACCTGCAGCTCATATCGACCTTATGCACAATAGCTCTGAACTCTGTCCTATCCTGAGCCAGTCTTACTATCTCTGACACACCTGTCCCTATTACCTTAGTCACTATGTCAATCTTTTCATGCAAAGGCTTCCTCTCCTGAACTGTCTCTCCACCTTTCCAATCATGATGTCCTTCTCCAAGGACTGGTCCATCCTGGCAATATGTCCAAAGTATGTGAGACAGAGCTTGAAAATCTTTGCCTCCAGAGAGCAGCTTGGTTTCACTCTCTTCAGAACAGACCTGTTTGTTCTCTTGGTGGTCCATGGTATGTTCATTGCTCTTCTCCAGCACCACAGCTCAAAGACATCAATTCTTCTCTGTCAGCCTTAGTCCTTGTCAAGCAATTTTATGCATAGCAAGTGATTACAAAGACAATGGCCTGGATCAGGCACACTTTGGTCTCTGGACTGACATCCTTGCACTTCAGCACTCTGGAGAGGTCACTGACAGCAGATTTCCCAAATCCAATTTGTCTTTTTACTTCCTGGCTGATGGTTCTAAGAATGTTGATTGTAAACCCAAACAAGCTAAAATTGTTGAAAAAATCAATCTCATCTCCATTTGTCATGGTGCTTTCAGTTGACCTAGTGATAAGAATCTTTGTTTTCTTGATGTTGAGCTACAGTTAATATTGAAAACTACAGTCCTTGCCTTTCTGCAGAAGATGCTTCAAGTCTTCCTCAGTTTCAGCAAGCAATGTTGTGTCATATGCATAACACAAGTTGTTGATGAGTCTTCCTCCAATTCTGATGCCACATTCCTCTTCATAAAGACCAGCCTCCTGAATGATCTATTCCACACATAGATTGAAAACGTATGGAGACAGGATGTATCCCTCATGCACTCCTTTCCTGATTTTGAACCATGCAGTGCTTCCTTGCTCTTTCTGACGACTGCCTTCTGGCCCAAGTATAGGTTTTGTGTGAGCACGATCAGGTGATCTGGGGTCCCCATTCTACTCAATGTTAGCTATAATTTGTGACCCACACAGTCAAACACCTTTGCATAATCAATGGAACACAAATATACATTCTTCTGGTACTCTCTACTTTCAGCCAAGATCTATCTGCCATCTGTAATGATGTCTCTAGTGCCACAGTCTCTTCTAAACCCAACCTGTACTCCTGGTAGTTCTCTATCAATATATTGTTACCATCATTTCTTTTATAATCTTCATCAAAGTTTTCCTTATTCAACAATATTAGTGACATTGTTTGATAATGTCCACACTTCGTCGGATCTGCTTTTTAAAAATGGGAGTAAATATGGATCTCTTCCAGTTAGCTAGCCAAGCAACTATCCTCCAAATTTCTTGGCACAACTTGGTGAGTACATCCAGGACAGTGTCTGTTTTCTGAAGTATGTGAACTGGTATGTCATCAATTCATGGGGCCTTGTTTTTTACCAATTCCCTCATAGCTGCTTGAACTTGCTCCTTCATCATATTGACTCTGGGTCTGCTCTTTCATGAAATTTTTCTGTGCTAGCCAATTCTTTTCGGTACAATTCTTCATGCTCCTTTCATCTTCTTCCCTATTAGACCATTCTAAGTCAACTGACAGTCAATAAATCTCAAAACACCTGTATGAATCTAGCCAGGATCATCAATACTGTCTACCTGAACTATCACTAAGTCCAGTGACAAGAGGCAGCCCAGCTGAGGTCAGACAAGCCTAATCCAGATAAGGTTAATTGATTCTTGTGTAGTATTATTTTGGCAGTGGGGTACTGATGTCATTTTGGCAAGCATTAAGTAAGAGCTTACACAAGAGGTAAGAGTTTATGAAAAGAGAAGGAGCTTTGTAATCAGTCAAAAATTGAATTGAATCTGAGATGGACTCTTATAGGTGAATGGCCTAAAAAATGTACTCTCTGCCTACACTTACAAATTTGTAAATGTGTGTAACTAGCCTTGAAAAGTCACAAATAAATACTGTTTAAATAAAAGTTAAGTATAACCAGCTAGCTATTGGTATATACAGATCAATATCATAATGATTAAGAGCACGGATTTGGAATCACACTGCCTAGAGTTGATTTCAAGCTTCACCATTTTAATATTTGAAAGCAGTTAGAATTATCTATTTTACACTCACAATATTAATTTGTAAGAGCTATTGTGTGTCAGGAAGTGTGATGATGGCGCATGATGGAAAAGGGTTCAGATCTTTTGTCCATAGGGTCACTATGAATCAAACTCAACTTGACAGCGCCTAACAACAACATATATACTACAATTTAATAAATAAAATCTCTGGCATACATTAGGTGTCTATTAAATGGTAACTATCAAGTAACACATCTATTTCCTAAGAAGTGTTAGTTTGATATGCCTGTCAAATGAATTCTACTGATTATTTGTTTTTAACTTTAGCAAAGATTATATGGGAAGAGAGCAGAGTGACCAGATGAGGTTAAGGCATTATTTGTAGGACCTCCTTTAATCTTCAGAAAACATGCCTATCAAATAATTTATTCTAGCAGTAGGGAGAGTCTTACTTTGAACTTGAGAACTGTAAGTCTGAATCTGGGAGATTTGGTTAAATTGCTACAGAGATAGGATGTTTTTGCCTTGCCATCCAAGCATATCAATTAATGCCTACTTGCTTGTTAACAGAGAAACTGAAGAAATTGAGAAATTCCTGTCAAAGCTCTAACTTAAGGGCCAGAAGAAAAGCTTTTTTACATAAGATGAAAATAATAAATCAGAAAGAAATAAAGATATAGAGAGATAAAAGAGAATCAAAACGAATGTCAAGAGGTTTAAGATTGAGCAGAAACTGTTACAGAGAAGAGTAGAAATAGAATACAGTGAATTGTGAATCTGTATTTTCTGAAGACGACCGCACATTCTTTGCTTCACAAACCCAAAATAAGGAATGGCAGGCAATTAAAGATATTTGGAATCCAGTTACCCACATCTTGGAAGGACAGAAAAAATAGGATCAAATGTATCCCCTTAGAAATACATAGAATATGGTGGAAGGTGTATATGGACCTGAGATTGAATAGTCATTTAGAATGTCTGTTTTCTCCCTGGAGTAGGTATCTAAGCTACATAAAGTTTGCCGAGAGACATGAATGGCTCTTGGTGGAGACAGTTTTCGATAGGAGAAACAAGGGAACTAAAAGTGCTGGGAAACAATTTTAGTGACTTGGGAGTTTGAGGAGGAAACACTGGAATACTGAAGGGGGTACAGATGGATTTAGATCTCAAGCGGAAGGTTGTGACTTTGGCACATGAAGCAGAATGTAGAAGTGAAAGACTTCCTAGGCAGATGGTACTGGAAAACAGAGAATCATTTTCTTTATGGCACATTCCTGGTTAAAAGGCTAGATTCTTGGAAAGAAATAGCAAGCCATGAAATACCAGGATGAACATGCATGACAAAATATTTCACCTGATCAAAAGCAAATGTGAGGTGAAAAATATATCCGGGAAACAAACTCTGTGAAACAAGATACTTTGCAAACTGTCAAAGGAAAACAATCATATTGGATTTCTAGTATTCTTCAGAGAAAAAACAGAAACAAGAATCAGAATAAAGACTAATTCAGCATGTAGTGCATGGCTTAGTGTAAGAGATGTGCATAACTGATTATAGATTAAGAAAATTTGCATGCAATATTAGAGACTTTTTAAAAATAATGCCATTTAAAAATTCCTATAAACCTAAACCCACTGCTTTTTAGTTTGTTTCAACTCAGAGGCCTTCTGTCAATCTGGTTTTTGGGGGTTGTAAATCTTTTGGGGATGATTCTTTCTCTCTGGAGGAATGATAGCTGGTGGATTTGAGCCATTAAGCCTAATGTTTTACACGCTATGCTACTAGGACTTTTTGAAAGTATTCTATAGAATGAATTTTAAAATTTAAACAAAGGAATAAATTGTTGTTGTTAAGTACCATCAACCAAAGGCTGACCCTCCAGCGGGTTTTCAAGAAGTAGAAATGGCACAGCAGGAGATTGCTCATCTTTTTCCTCATGGAGCACCAGGTTTCGAACTGCCTACATTTGGGTTAGACCACAATTCCTTTTCTCTAAGCCACCAGTGCGCCAAGGAATGCATACCAAGTAAGATGACGTTTATGGCTGAAACACAGCAGTTGCTTTCTGTCTCTCTCACTGCCTTCACGTTATAGCAGACTTATAGCTGACGCTCCACTGGGTTCCAGAGGCTGTAAATTGCAAAGAAGGAAATTTGTGCATCTTTCTTTGAAGGAAGCTGGTGGATTCAAACTGCCAGAGATATGGTCTTCAGTTTAGCAGAACAAATCCCCACTCACTGCACCACCAGAGGGAGAAGCAATCTGTACGGGACATAGAGTTCCTGTAATTCCTCTCATCATATCCCCAGCACACTGGCTGCACTTTGCCTGGATCATGTCTCAGTGTTGTATTTGTAGCAAAAGTCCTTGAGAAGTGAGGGGATGTCTGTCTCCAAATCACGAGGACGCCTTGCTTGAACTTACTAAAAAAAAAAAATAGCACATTTTCCAAATTCGGTGGAAATGCTCTCCTGAAATGCAGCCCGCTGTGTATGCAAGCATTCACGTCACTTCCATTTATCCCTGTCATGATAAGCAAAAAGAAGCCAAAGATATTTTGCCTCCTGCTTTCCCATCAGTGAAAAAGGACTTTGCCACTAATGGACTACGTGAACTTCAACCTCCATAGAAGAACTCCACAGTTACCACTGCTAACTGCTCTAGAAGGGGCCCATGGCAGAGGGACCTGATCAGAGCAGGAGAAAAATGGGCAGCAAAATTTAAAAGCACAAAATAGACCAGGCTTAATGGTCTAATCGAGACTAAGGTCTGCATTAACCATTGAACCCGGAACTAACTCATCCCAGTGCCTCCACTATCAAACAAAAGACATGTTTGTAAAGTAGACACTAACACTGGAAGTAGCTCTCTCCTTGAAACATTTAACCACACACAGATAATTAGGGTCATATATGACTGTGGAGAAAGCTCAGAAGGCAGGAAAGGACAGGATAGAACAACAAAGGGAAACGAGAATCACAAGAAGGAAGTGGGAAGAATGTTGTTAAAATGTGGCGGAGTGAAGTCAATGCCATAAAATGAAATCTGCATGAATGACTGGAAAACGAATTGCTTTGTAAACTCAAAGGGGTGCGCGCACACACACGAAGTCCTTTTATGACACTTGAGACTCACGTCTTCTGTAAATAGCCATGCAACAGTAACAAGCTGAGATTAGCTTCTTAGTTTGTGAATATGACACATCTTAAACGTTTTATACTTAGCAACAGCGAAGAAAAACTATAATAATAAAACGGAATAGTGTATGTCAAAAAGAAGTTATAAATACATATGCATAGATAATTGTGTTCCACAGAATAATGTTCTTTCAAATTTTGCTGGTGACATTTTGCTACATGAGATCCTACTTAAATTCTGTCATTGGTAAGTTACATTTTTCAATGGACTCTTATTAAATTATAACCGTCCCTGCTTTTTCTGTTTTAAAAAAAAAGTTTAACCTCGTGTTTCTGACACTTTAGTCAAATTTTAAGAAGTTTAAAACACCTTAAGTCAAACATGTTCATAAACTATTGAAAATAGAAAAATAATGTAGAAGAATGCTTGAAGATGGAAAAGTATCAGAATTTAAGTGAAAATGACAGCCTCTAACATTATGTACACTATTAACTTCCACATTACAAAACACTAGTTTATCTAATGACTTGGGTATAATATATTGTGGGATGATACATACCAGAATGTAATTAGTGGTGAGGTTCAGAACAGGCTAATGTTGCCTTTGTATTTTTTTTCTCATTTTCACAATAAACATGCTACTTTTCTAGTCAGGAAAATGCTTTACATATTATATCATTATAATCCATACATATAGCTCATTCCTAACTACATGCAGAACATAGACATATAAAAACTTCTAGATATATGTAAGTTCGTGGGGTGTTGCCATTGATTAGGTATTGTAGGCTGGCTGAAATGATGGTGGTTTGAATGCTCTGAGAAGAAAGGCCCAGCAATCTTCTCCCAAAGGCAACAGCCCTGAAACCCCGATAGAGCAATTCTGCTCTGCACAGAGGGGGTTATCAGGACTCACTGATGCTTAACAACCACCACCACCACGTACCAGGTTCTCAGCTCTGAGGTCATGTATCTCACTAAGCCTCAATTTTTCTCAAAAAGATGGAATAATATGTATTCATAATTGTGTTTAGGGAGCTCTTTGTGGTCCACTGGGTAGGAATTTGCACTGCTAACCCAGGGGTGGTTGGTTCTAATCCAAGCTGCTCTCCAGAAGGAAGATGGGCACTTTCCTCCCACATAATTTATAGCCTCTGCAAATCTGCTGGAGATTCAACTGAGTCAGTTCTGACTCAAAGACAGTGAGTTGAATTGACCTGAGTTTAATTGTAATTATGTGTAGCACACAAACACATGCACACATACATGTTGTTGTTGTTGTTGTTATGTGCCGTCGAGTCGTTTCCGACTCATAGCGACCCTATGTACAGCAGCCCTAAACCCTCCTCTATCCTGTGCCAACCGCATTGCCTCTGACACACTCATCCTAATTACCCCAGTCACTGAATCAATCCAACTCATAGAAGGTCTTCCCCTCCTGCGCTGTCCCTCCACCCTCCCAAGCATGATGTCCTTCTCCGAGGACCTGTCTCTCCTTACAACGTGTCCAAAGTATGTCAGACAAAGCCCCAGAATCCCTGCCTCCAAGGAGTAGCATGGTTTAACCCTCTCTAGGATGGATATAGAAGGCTTTAAAAAAAAAAGTAGGTGTTCCACAGCAATTGTTCTTCCCCAAATGTGCATGGCAGAAAAGTCCCACATTGTTCTTAATAGAAAATAACCCAAATATCCATCCTTCCAGCAAGCAAAATCAAATGTCTTATTTATGCTTTATTGACTAGGCAAAGGCATTTGACTGTGTGGATCATAACAATTTGTGGCTGACATTGAGGGGAATGGGAATCCCAGGGCACTTAACTCTGCTCATGCAGAACCTATACCTGGACCAGGAGGTTGTAAAGAAAAAAAAAAAGGTAGGTGTTCAATTAATAACAGCTTTTTAAATTTTTTTTTACTTTAGGACAAGAAAAGAAATTAATCACAACAAAGTACACTAATCAAAGTAAACAAAAATCTTGCTGTAGAAAATAACAGCTCTTAATGATGTTCCTAGATAATCCATGAAGGGATGTGGCTATAATATAAAAAAAAGAAAAGACTAGAATTGTTTTCTTAAGTCTCCAAAGTGGTGCAACCAGTTTCGTGAGGAGCAGCTTCTGTCCAGGGGGGTGGCAGGAAGCTCCTGCACTAATGTGCTGGCTCTTGAAATTAGTCTCTCCCCTGACTGCAGCCCACTGTCCTGAATCACAGGGCGGTAAAGTTTGAAGGGTGGAGGGAGGGGGTGAAGGAGTTAGGAAAGATCCAGTGGGAACCTGAAAAAAAAAATGGGTTGGTAGTGGGCATGAATCAATGGTGATTGGTTTTATAAAATGCAATGTATGGGAATGAGTATATGAAATACAATGTGAATGAAGAAATACGTGAAACAATACATAGGAATGAAACATAATGTACACAAATCTTGTATGCAAACAAAAGTAAAATAAAAAATACATGTAAAAGTAAGATTAGAAGAAGAGTCAATGGATTTTTCTCCTATTTTGAATAAGCAATAACTTAATGAGCACTGATAATGTACCAGGTACTGTCCTATTTATTTGACCCCAAGAATCCTTTCAAAGTGAATATTATTATGATGTCAATTTACAAGTGAGAAAACTGACACAAAGAGGTATTTGCTCCAGTCCACAAAGGGATTTATGCAAGAGTCAGGATTAATAAAGTGTCAAATTTTGATACTCATGGTTTTAAACCATGGTAGCTTAACAGTAGTTTTAAGCACTTCCTCTCTTTTGAGAATCAATGGTGTGTTATTATCTAGTTATTATGTCTGTGACAATCAATCTATATTCCTTTCTCTAGTGATTTTGGAATTTCTCTAAATGTCGAGTTACTTCAGCCAAGGTAATTCTGGACAAAAATTTACTACCAAACAGACTCTTTTATTGAATCTTCTTGGCCACACAAATACCCTTCTGAAACGTATTTGTCTTCTTGGTGATCAGTTAAACACCAGAAAAGACATCTGGGAGATGTAGTCTGCCTAAATCTATCAGTCCTTGAGATTGTAAAATGGTGCAACCATTCTGGAAGGTGGTTTGGTGCTTCCTCAAAAAGCTGAACATAGAAGTTCCATACAACCCAGCTATTCCACTACTTGGAATATACCCAGAGAGTATGAGAACTGAGGCACAAACTGAGATTTGTACACCAATGTTCATAGCAGCATTATTCACCTTTGCAAGAACATGGAAACAGCCCAAATGTCCAACCACCAGTGAATGGATTAAGAAATTATGGTACATTTACACAATTAAATACTATGCAGCATGCAGGAACAATAGCTTTGTAAATTATCACCTAACTTGGGAGAGGCTGGAACTAGCTCAGTCCCATGAGGTTAATATTGTATAAAACCGTTATTGTAGAATGAATATAAGGATCCAGAAAAGTGGGAGAGGCTGGAAGCAGAGGGATGTGGGCGTGCAGGGGGAAGGAGGGATTAATCATTGGGTTGTACGATTTGATCAGTGGGGGAGGTGAAGGAAATTGAAAGAATTTGTTCAAATTTGTATTTGAAATTTGTAAATAAACTAGTAGAAAAATTTTAAAAAACTATCGATCCTGAGAGTTTTAATGGACTCTTTTTTTTTTAAAGATAGCAGCCTGCAAAGTTATTTGTATATTTTCTTGGTAATACATGAATATATGAACAAGCTTGCATCAGCTTACAAGAGTTCAATGTTAAATTTTCAGGTATTTCATGAGCTTATTAGTTATTAAACCAGTCATGTTAAAAATTAAATTATATGAATTTACAAATAAATGTATTATAAATAAACCAAAATTATGAATATTCAAAACTCAATATTTCTAATCATATTACTATTGTAATTGCCTCTCAACAATTTACAGTTATCTTATGGGAATATTATATATATAAATAGTATTTATTTTTTAATGTGCCTTTTTTCAACTCCACAGTCTTTAATATCAACTTAGTAGTTTGGGATTGGTCACAATGAGGATATTTATTCTACAGAAATGCATTAGGCCTACAAATCAAGACTCTGTTCCTTAACACCTCCCACAAACATCAAACAAAAATTTATTGCCATTGAATTGATTCTGACTCATAGTGACCCTATAGGACAGAGTAGAACTGGCCCAAAGCTGTAGATATTTCCTGAAGCAGTCTGCATCATCCTTCTCCCGTGGAGCCCCTAGCTGGTGGATTTATGCATCAAACTTTCCAACTAGTGATTCTTAATCTACTGCACCACCAGGATCACTGCACCTACCCCTTGTTGGGGTTATCAACATATCAGCATGCCATGGCAAAGTGAACAGACTTTAAGCCAATCCTTTGCTAATCCTCTGCCCTCTGCTCTTGTTTGAACTGCCACCTAATGGATTTCAGAAATAGATTTAAAATGGAATTCCCCAGTGTTTAATCAGCTTCCAAAAGGTCACAGCCTAGAGTACTTCTGCTCAGCAACGTGAGGTTATCAGAAGACAGAATGAACTCAGTGCAACAGCAACAACCACTTACTAGTTCATGAGCTCTGAGAGTCATGTTAC
Organism: Elephantulus edwardii; assembly: GCF_000299155.1. Lineage (NCBI taxonomy): Eukaryota > Metazoa > Chordata > Mammalia > Macroscelidea > Macroscelididae > Elephantulus > Elephantulus edwardii. The sequence goes on along the minus strand of NW_006399920.1, from coordinate 5,290,066 downwards.
TGCACTAAGTCTCAATGTTTCTCAGAAAGAAGGTATAATATGTGTTCTTAAGTGTGTTTAGGGAGCTCTTGTGGTCTAGTGGGTAGGGAATTGTGCTGCCAACCCAAAGGTGCTTGGTTCTAAACCACCCGCCAATCTACATTGCTAAGGATTTCTGTATTCTTTCAGAGATGTCAATACACAAGACTGAATATTAAATGACCTGTTTTATTTTCTTTAAAATTGAGACATAATGTGGGTGTTTGTTTGTTTGAAGAAACGAATGAACAAACTTCTTTTTTTAAAAAAATACTTTCTTAAACTTAAAATTTCCACGTTGAAACTTTGCAAGATGGAGGATATAAATTTAGCAAGGAAGGAGACAAAAGGAAATGTAAGCAGTGTAGCCTAGTGGTTGAATAAAGAATAAAGATTCTCAAGTTATATGGTCAGGATCTATATTCCTTTTTGTGAAACACTACTCTGTGGCTTTCGGAAAGTTGATTAACCTCTCCAAGCCTTAGTTTCAACGTTTATAAAATGATGATAAAACTGAGCTTATTTCAGACAGCCATTATGTAGATTAAAAGAGTTAGTGATATTCAGAATACAGAAAATTAGAAAATCTGACTACTATATAGCATGCAGAGCAATGATTCTGTAAACCGCTACCTAACTTGGGAGGGACTAGAGAGCATTATGCTAAGTGGACTCGGTCCCCTAAGGACAAATACTCTTTAAGACCATTGTTGTAGAATGTGTATGAGGATCCAAGGAAAGCAGGGGAGAGCAGAGAGGTGAGAATGGGCAGGGATGGGGGTGGAGGATTAATCATAAGGTCGCACAATTTGATAGGTCGAGGGCAGGGTGGGTAAAGGAAATGGGAAAGACCCGGAGTGAAAACAATGTATACAAACTTTGTAAGTAAACCAGCATAAAATAAAAATGTTATTTAAAAAAATACAGAAAATTGCATAGGATGTGGTAGTTATTATTACTATGTCTCATAAAATAGGGTTTTTCCTGTCCTTGGAAATAGCAGACATCCAATCGTGTCATTGTTCACGTCATCTCAGTGGATATTTTGTTTAGCTAAGAATACCTGAGCCAGTTTATATACTACGCTGTAGAACAATTTAAATTTTGGGACACATATGTCCCAAACTGTTATTCCTCAATTGGTAGTTTTGCACTTATTGGATTAGCTGCTACAGTGAAAAAAGACAAGCATCATGGGACTAGCTAATGTATTCAACCTATCTGAATGCACTGCATGAAATCAGTTGTGCAGTGACCTCGTGAGATGATTAAAGAACAGACTAGACAGTGTCCTGTGTGAGCAGGTGGCTGTTTGACCAGATGTACACAGAGCCCTTAAGATGATCTGCTTGAACTCAGAAAAACAGAAAGGTGCCATGGCTTGTCCTGGAGTGTGCTATGCTAGCATTTCAAAGTATAATTAAATAACCAGGAATCTCTGTTTAATAGCTATTGTAGAATTAAATATGTGCGATCCCAATGGTGATGTCCCTCTTCTCCTTTTTTGAATTTTTCTATTCTCTGGTGCCTCAGAAAAAGTAATTATGGGGTAGAATAATTTGATTTGAGATTCTTGATATAACCAAAGTATTAGATCATTAAAATCTACATAAAACAAAGGATAATTTAGTAGTTTAATGAAATGTAAATGAAAAGGACAATGTAGTCTTTTCTTTTGTTCTAAAGCAAGAAGAAATTGATTGACTACAACTGTAGATTGTTTCAGTATTTCTGTAATTTCTTATTCATAAATTATAGTAATTAATATGACTTAAATGTTTATAGATTCCTCATGGTCACTCTGGTAGCCCACTGATAAGAAGCTGTGTTACAATCCCAAAGGTTTGCAGCTTGAATCCATGACGGGAGAAGGATGGATAATTTACTGCCCTGCAGGAGAAGTGCACTTTACTGCCTCTGAAAACTCACTGGAGAGTCAACTACGAGTTGGTTTCGACTCATTGGCACCCAAAGAAAACAACAACAGGTGGTGTTTTACCATTTTTAGTTGTTATATGCCATAGCGTCATCCATGGCTCGTCGGGACTCTGTGAACAATAGATAGAAGAAACCTTGCCCTATCTTACTCCATTGTTAAATTACTGAGATGCTTGGTCACTGTGTCAATTCATCTTGTTGAAGGTCTTCATCTTTTTTCATCATTGCTGTTGTTACATTCCATTGAGTCAAAACAAACTCATTTCTTACCCTCTAGGGAGTTTTCAGAGACTATAAATCTTAGGAGAAGAGATTGCCCAACTTTATTCTATGGAGCAACTGGTGGATTTAAACTGCCTGTCTCTGAGTTAGCAGTGCAACTTCTTACCACTAACAATGGTTATTATTATAAATATTGTAGCTGTAGAAATATGTTATTATTACAACTGCTGTGCTTTTCCTTGCCCAAGTTTATGACCATTACTGACTTATAATATTAGTGAAAGATTATTTATTTTATTTTTATTTAAATTCTTGACTTTTTTTGTTGGTGTTGTTGTGTACCATAGAGTTGGAACCGACCCATAGCAGACTCTCCGGTGGGTTTTCAGAGGCAGTTAACGCACAGGAGGAGATTGCCCATCCTTCTTCCACAGAGCAGCTGATAACCTTGAACTGCGTGCCTTCAGGATTGCTGCACAACTTCTTGCCACACAACAAAAATACTATCATGGATAACTAAGACCATAAAAAAGAAAAATCACACTTAATTACTTTGGGACTGTGTACGTAAGTGTAGGCATTATGACTCATGTGAATGACCTAGGGAACGGTTAGTTCCTTTACTGAAATGATAGGCAGCATCATGATACATGGAGAGGAGATTGAAATTGTCAACAATTTCATCTTGCTTGGATCCACAATTAACACCCTTTATACAGGCAGTCAGGAAATAAGTAGATGCATTGCACTGGGAAAATTCACAGTTTATATATATATGTATATATGTGTATATATGTATGTGTATGTATATATATAATATTATATATATACATATTTGGAGAGTATATATATATATATATATATATACAAATTACTGAGGAGTAATGATGTCAGTTTGAAGACTAAAGTTTGTCTGATTCAGGCCATGGTTTTTATGATTGCTTTCTATACCCCTGAGAGCTAGACAATGAATAAGGATGACAGAAAAATAATTGACTTCTTTGAGTTGTGGTGTTGGAGAAGAGCAATGAACAACCATAAATGGCCAAGAAAACAAACAATTATGTTTTGGAGAGGGTGAAGCCAGAGAGCTCTTTGGAAGCAAGAATGGTGAGTCTTCACCTCACATACTGTGGGCATGTTGCTAGGAGAGGCTATTCCTTGGAGAGGGACATGATGCTGGGAAGGGTGGAGGGTCGGCAAAGTAGAGGAAGACCCTTTAACCAGGTGTATTGACACAATGACTGCTGCAATGGACTCTTGCGTGTCAGGAAATGTGAGGATGGCACAGGACAGAATAAGGTTCAGATCTTTTGTTCATATGGTCACTATGAATCGTACTCGACTCAATAACACCTAACAACAACTACAAAGAGCTTCTTCACCAAACATTTGACAGACATCAGAACAGATGGCCTTACTTGCCTTACCAGTTGTGTTCCCTTATTATTTCTTTATAAAATAAACATTTGACTATAGAAAGAAATAATTTTCTTTGGAAGTTTGAGTAAACATAAGAGTATGGCATAAACCCTAAATAAATATCATTCAGTGTCACTATTAGAATTATAAAATCTTTAAAGTGCTAAAGAGTCAGGGAGCGCTGGTGGCCTAATGGCAAGAAGCCAAACTGCAATCCCAGAGGCACACAGTTCAAATCCACCAGATGCTCTTCTGGAAAAGGAGGGACAATCTCCTCCTGTACCAGTCAGATCCGATTTGATGGTACACGCACACAAAATAATAAAAATTTAAAAAAAATTAAAAAACAAAAAGTGCTAAAGAGTCAAGATATCTGTTTAAAGACTTGATTCAAGTCACAGTATTTTAAATTATTTCATATGTACCTGAAAGTTGGATAATAAGTAAGGATGACCACAGAAGAATCGATGCCTTTGAATTGTGATATTTGTGAAGATTAATGCATATACTATGGACTGCCAAAAGAACAAACATTTCTATTTTGGAGGAAGTGTAACCAGGGTGCTCCTTATAGACAAAGATAATGAAAATTCATCTCACATACTTGAACATGTTGTCAGTTGCCTCCAGTCCTTGAGAAAAGATACCACACTGGGAAAGGGAGAGGGCCAGTGAAAGAGAGGAAGACCCTTGAGGAGATGGATTGACATAGTGACTGTGATAATGAGCCTGAGTGTTTTGGAGATTGTGAGGACGGTGTGAGATAGGTCAAGTTACTAAGCTCTTGTTCATAGAGTAGCTATGAGGCATAGATTGCTTGATATAGCCTAAAAACATTGGCATTTTTTATTATCTGGTGTGTTAGATAGAAAGAGTGTGAAGGAACGAGGGAAAGAGGAAGAGGGGGAGAGAGAGGGAGTGGGGTGAGAGGGAGAGAGAGGGAAATAGAAGGCGAGGGAGAGAGGGAGAGAGAGGGGGAAAGAGGGAGAGAGGGGGAGAGATGGAGTGGAAGGAGAGTGGGATAGAAGGGGGGGAGAAAGAGAGCGAGAGCGAGCAGGAAAGATCAAAATGGTATGCAGGCAGTTAGGGGCAGTTTCTTCTTACAGGGGTCCTGGGGAGGACTAGGGAAGATGGTATTTGGGGAAACATAATACAATTTATCAGCCCTCTGGTGGTCTAGTGGAAAAGAAGTTACGCGGTGAACCCAAAGACAAGCAGTTCAAATCCACCAGCATGGGAGCAAGATGAGCAATCTCCTCCTGTGAGATCTATAGCTTCTGAAAACCCACTGGAGGGCCAGCTGAATAAGTTCTGACTCTACAGCATATAACAATAACAACATGATTTACTAACTAAGGAGTGACTAAAAGCAATACTGTTCTTTTTCAGGCAACAAAGGAAGTACTTACCCAAGGTTGTAGTGAAATAGCCCTATCAAGCATCTCAAGTGCTTTCATATACAATATTAAAGACAATTTCTGTAGTTTGAGAGGCAAAAATTTGGTGAAAGTGAGGAGTTATATTTAAGTATAATGTGAGAAATATCATGTAACAGTTACAGATTTCTTTGAAAAGGAAAGTGCCTACTCATTGAAGAAATTTAAGTAGAAAGTGGGTGAATTGCATAGAGTGCTACATGGGACAGAAGGCTGGACTAAATTACTTGATTTATTCTATAGTTAGAACACTCAGAAGAGGGAATACTGGAGTGCTCAAAAAGGATGAAATTCTATCTATTCTTACTCAATGTAGGGATTTTTTTCTGCAGTCTATTCCAGTGACTTCATTTCGCAGATGATAATAATGAGATTTAACACAGCAGAACAGAGAGATCAAAAGGACTAAATTTGACCTTAGAAGGACGTGGGACTCATTTTTTTTTTAAATGAGCAGATTATTTAAACTGCAAAGCTTCTGGAAAAGTATAATCCTAGTTACTGTATTTTAAGAGAATAGTATTTAACACACTGATGAGTATTAGTAAGTACCCAGTAACTGGTAATCACTACTTAAAAAATCATGTTATGGACCTGAGTTCACATACCTGCTTAGAATTGAGATTTCCTCTTTAAAGCTCCTTTCTATTACTTCAATAATCCTAACATTAAGTAATATTAATTACTCCATTAATTATGTATTTCAAAATTACTGCCAATACACAGCACCATGTAGATGGAGAAAAGCTTGAAGTTAATAGTGACTTTATTTCACTTGGATCCATAATTTACACCTAAGGCATCAGCAGTTAAGAAACCAAAAGATATGTTGCATTGATAAAATCTGCTATCAAGAGTATCTTAAAAGGTTTAAGAGCAAGCATGCCAGTTTAAATACTAAAGTGTCCCTGACCCAAACCATGCATTTTGAATTGTTTTGTATTCATCTTAGAGTTGGACAATGAATACAAAAGACCAAAGCAGAATCATTGTCTTCAAATTGTAGTGTTTGTGAAGAACATTGAATATACCACATTTCCATTTGTCTTGGAGGAAATGCAGCCAGGGTACTCTTTAGAGGTAAGGGTGGTGAACCGTTGCCTCATATGGACTAAGAACCTAAAAACAAATTGAGCAAAAGATATGAAAAGATTTTTCACAAAGATGACATTCTAATGGCCAAGAGACACATGAAGAGATGCTTAATAATCACTTGCCATAAGAGAGATGAAAATCAAAACAGCAATGAGATATCATCTTACCCCAGTAGCAGTAACAAAGTTTAAAGAGATAGTAAACAATAAATGTTGGAGAGGATATGGAGAGATTGGAATAATTGTGCATTGCTCATGGGATTGTAAAATGATACAACCATTCTGGAAGGCAGTTGGTGTTTCCTCAAAAAGCTGAATATTGAAACTCCATATAATCCAGTTATTCTACTGCCAGGAATGTACCCCAAGGGAATCAGAATTGGAGATATGTACTCCTATGTTCACAACAGCATTATACACAATGGCCAAAAAAAAAAAAATGGGAACAGCCCAAATGCCCATTAACAAATGAATGGTTTAAGAAATCGTGGTACATTTACAGCCCTAAGGATTTTGTAAAATACTCTATAACATAGGAGAGTTTAGAGAACAGTATGCTGAGTGAACTATCACAAAAGTAATAAGAAGCATTCAGACTGAAAAGGGAAAATATAATTATTTCTTATACAAAAATGTAGCGTCAAAGATTTATCATTCAAAATGTCTTTCCTAGCCAATAATTGTTTGTTTTGTACTGAAGTATTTATTTTCTTAAGGAGTGAGCGTTAGGATGCTAGCTATCTCTTGGGGATGCCAGGTACACTGCGACTGAGAGTCTACCACACTAATTCGTCCCTGCAAAACCGGCCTGCATACCTACTGTGGCATGAGTCATTCATTCCCCTGATGGATCTGAACATCTGGGAGACCTTCCATCAAGGCACTAAACCTGAGAGATAAAGAGGAGTGAGGGAACTGAACAAAACAGGGTCTGTTGATATCAGAAATCATGGAGTTAAGCAGTAAAACAAACATTTGGAACACAGTTGACTTTGCACTTCTTATCTGCATTATGCAGATGACACAACCCTGCTTGGTGAAACTGAGGAGGACCTGAAGCACTTGCTGCAGAGGGCCAAGGACTGCAGCCTTCAATATGGATTGAGGCTCAATGTCAAGAAGACAAAGATTCTCACCATTGGACCAATTGGCAGCATCAGGATGGATGGTGAAGAGATTGAGATTGTTCACAGCTTTAGTCTTCTTGGCTCCACAATCAACACTCTTGGCACCAGCAACCAGGAAATTAAAACACGTATCATGATGGGAAAGTCTGCTGTTAGGGACCTCTCTAAAGTACTGAAGAGCAACAGTGTCTCTCTGGAGACTAAGGTGCATCTGATACAGGCCATGGTCTTTGTAATCACTTGTTATGCGTCAGAGAGTTGAACAATGACTAAGGAGGATAGAAGGAGAATTAATGCCTTTGAGCCTTGGTGTTGGAGAAGATTATTGAGGGTACCATGGACTGCTAAGAAAATGAACAGGTTCATCCTGGAGAGGGTTAAACCAGGCTGTTCCTTGGAAGCAAGGATTCTGAGGCTTCATCTGACATACTTTGGCCATGTTGTAAGGAAAGACCGGTCCTTGGAGAAGGATATCATGCTTAGGAGAGTGGAGGGAAGACACAGGAGGGGAAGGCCCTCTAGGAGATTGATTGATTCGGTAACTGGGGTAATCGGGATGAGTGTGTTGAAGACAATGAGATTGGCACAGGACATAACAGAGTTTAGGGCCGTTGTACGTAAGGTCACTATGAGTTGCAAGTGACTCAATGGCACATAACAACAACAACTAATCTAAAGTTATGAATACAACAGATGACATAATTGTCTATGTAAAATGTTTAAACCATACAAAAATGAGTACTAGAATAAATGAGTTTAGCATGATCATAGAACACAAGATCAGTTTATAAAATGCATTGTATACAAATATCCATTTGTAACTCAGTTCTAATTTTCTTGGGGTATATTCCAAGCAGTGGAATAGCTGGGATATATGGAATTTCTATATTCAGCTTTTTGAGGGAATGCCAAACTGCTTTCCAGAGTGGCTGTATCATTTTACAGTACTACTAACAGTGTATAAGAGGTCCTATCTCTCTACATCCTTTCCAACATTTATTACTTGTGGCCCTGTTAAACTTTACCACCAGTATTGGGGTGTCAATTAGAGATACCACACCAATGTTCATAGCAGCCTTACCTTTGCAAGAACATGGGAACAGCTCAAATGTCCAACCACAATTGACTGAATTGAGAAATTATGGTACATTCACATGATGGAATACTAAGCAGCACACAGGAATAATGAGTTTGAAAATCGCTATCTAGCTTGGGAGGGACTGGAGATCACTATGTTAAGTGAACTAACTCAGTCCCATAAAGACAGATACTATATAAGAACATTATTGTAGAAGTAGGAAGATAAATAGTAAAGTGTGTATGGGATTGACCAAGGGGAGGAGAAGAGGGATGAGGATGGGTAGGAGGGTTATCATCGGGTCACACAATTTGATGGGTAAAGGAAGAGTTGGGTAAAGGAAATGGGAAAGATCCTGCGTGGAAAAAAACAATGTATATGAACTTTGTAAGTAAACAAATATAAAATAAAAATTTTATTTAAAAAAAAATCATTGTATAATGGCATTTTTTATACTAGCAATAAATACTTCCATATTGGAACTTAAAAAATATCACTTACAATAAAATAAATATATACAATGTTTATAAATGTAAATATGTAGATATATCCATCAAAAATATTCAAGTCATTTATATTAAACATTAAAAACTAAACTGCTAGGAAAAATTATACTATCTAAATAAATGGAGAGATAAATTTTGTTCATAAAACACAAGATTCAGTATGTTTAAGATATTAATTCTCCCTAAATTGGCCTATAGATTCAACACAATCCCTGCCAAAATCATAATTAGACTTTTTTGTAGTATTTGGCAAACTAACTCTAAAATTTATTAGAAAATGTAAAGAACATATGTTGTTGTTAGGTGCTATCAATTGAGTCCAACTCACAGCAACCCTACGAATAGCCAATCTGAATCCTACCCTATCCTGTGCCATCCTCATCATCTCTGAAACTCGAGCCCAAGCCTCGAGCCATCATGTCGATCTACCTTATTGGGGGTCTTCCTCTATTTCACCAACCCTCTGTCTTTCCAATCACAATGTCCCTTTCCTAGTAAAAGCCTTTCCTAGCTACATGTCCAAAGTATGAAAGATAAAAACCTCATCATCCTTGCCTCCAAGGAGCACTCTGATTACAACTTCTCCAAGACATATCTGACCCTTTGGTAGTCCATGGGATATTTTTCTCCAGCACCGCAACTCAAAGGCATTAATTCTTCTGTCATTCTTATTCATTTTCCAGCTTTCTGATGCATAGCAAATGATGAAGAAGACCATGGCAGAATTGCTCTCAAACATTTTGCAGGCATCCTTGACAGCAAATTTGCCTTATGCACTACATCTTTTGCTTCCTTGTCTACTGAAATCATGGGTGTTGATTGTTGATCCAAGGAAGATGGAATCATATAGTAGCCAATATAACTTTGGAAAAGAACAAAGTAATAGCTTGAATTACCTGATATAAACACACAGTGCAAACTCCAGTTGTTAAGAAAATGTGACATTGGATCAGAAAGGCAAACAAATGACTAGAATACATTAGTATCCAGCAATTGACATATATATTTGGGAAAATTATTGTAGACAATAGCCATTAGATAATTTAGTGGACTATAATTTTATAATCTTTTCAACAATTAATACGAAACCAAGAAGAATACATATACAAAAAAGAAAATAAATCAGTATCTGACAATAAATTCAAAACTTAAATACAATAAAATTGGATCATTAATTTAAATGTAAAAGTTAAAACTACACTTTCTCATTTGTTGACAATCTCATCATCCAGTAGTTAGTGTTTATGACAATAGTAAAAAAAAAAAATCTATTCTCTACCGGACTAATGGTGTACTTCTGGCAATAATGAACATGAAGGTATGATGTAAGAGTGACACTGGCTGTGATGGGTAAGGTTATGTATCAGTGAGGCAGAGCCACAGCCCTCACTGGTGTCGTAGTTACGTAATGATATAACTTGGCAGGTAAGTCATCATGTGGTCATCCTCATTATGTGATATGATCATCCTTCATATTTTTATAATATCATTTTTGCATGAAAACTTGATCTTTGTCCCCTATGTTGGTAAGCCAAGAAATAGTGCAAAACCTCTGTGTTGTTGGAATCCAGAATTAAGGTTTCATAGTGGAGTGCATTTGGGGCGGGGGAGGGGGGCAAGTCGGGAGCAGGGGAATTGTATACCAACGAAGAAGTTTATCTTTTGCTTTTCAAAGAGAGGAGCGAACTGGGGGAAGGGGGGTAAAGAAAACAGTGCAGCAATGAATGAATGAAAATCCAAAATCTATGTAAATGTTGATTAAAATGAATAAAAAAAACTTAAAAACAAAACAAAAGCCTCTGTTGTTGTCAGCTGCTCTTTACTATGAGTCACAGAGACCCTATGAATAATAGATTCTTCGGTCCTCTCACTCTCCAGTATTCTCAAGCCCATTGTTACGGTCACTGTGTGAATTCCTTTTGTCTTCCTCTCTTGCTTTTCCCAAGGACTTCCTGATAATATGCCTGAAGTATATGAGAGAAAGTTTTACCATCCTTGCCTGCAAAGAGCACCCTGGCCGCACTTCCTCCAAGGCAGATTCGTTTGTCCCTTTGATTGTCCGTAGTATATTCGGTACTCTTCACCAATACCACGGTTCAAAGGCAGAGATTATGCTAAGTCTGTGTTTCTGTTGTGAGGTTATTGTTAGGTACTGTTCACCTGACTCTTAACTGATAGTAACTGTGTACAATAGATTGAAACTTTGCTTGATCCTGCACCATGCAAATAATCTCCATTCCCGTTAAGCCCATTGTTGCAGTCTCTGTGTCAGTAGTTCTCCCTCTCCTTTACTGACTCCCCCCTCCTTTTCAAAGTGTGATGTCCTTCTCCTGGAATTGACCCCTCCTGACAATAGGCCAAAAGTGTGTGAGATGAGGTTTCAATAGCCTTGGCCTTCAGGAATGGAGTGGACTTGGAGGGAGAGATTATATAACAATGAAAGAATTTTACTTTCAAAGAGAAGAGCAAACTGGGGGGAAGGGTGGACAGGGAGAAAAGTGCAACAATTAATGAATGGAAATCTAAAGTCTGTAAATTTTCATTAAAATTAATAATGATAAAAGACATAAAAAAGATCACTGTCACTATACTTCTTCCAAGACAGATATATATTCATCCACAAATAAGTTAATAAAGAAATATGATCTATCCATTCAATGAGATGCTGTTAAAACATATAAGGAATGAAATATTAACAAATAGAACAGCATGGTTAAATCTAAAACCCTTTAAATGAAAGACTATAGAAAAAATATTTAATGTTTCCATTTGTATAATACTCTAGAAATTAGAAATTACTATTTTCAGTAGTAGGTAGGAAGAGATAGTGAGTGATGACAAAGAATATGAAGAAACTTTCAGAAATCAGTGTTTTCATTATTTTCATTGTTACTGGCTTCACGATTCATACACAATCAAAATGTATCAAATTGCGTACTTAAGGTAAGTAGTTTATTATATGTATATTATGCTTTGATAAAAATGCTAAACCTATACTTATTTAATCTTGCCAAATAATTGTTTAACAACAGAAATCTTCTTTCTAGGAGATAAATACTGATTACATAAGCCCAGTTATTGGGCATTATGGATTCTTTTTTACATTTATAACTATGAAAACAATAATAATAAACTCTTTGTAAAGTTTATTGCTGTAGAATAATTTTCATTTGTGAAAACGTTATAGTACTTTCCATTAGCAAACAAGAAAATGTTCACTAGAGAACAATTTGATAAAACACAATGCTTTTTTTCTATTTATGAAAGATGTTTTGGCTTATAGCCAGCTCTGTAATGCACTGTTAAATGGAAAAAATGATAATGTTATTCAAAATGATGCTAAGCTTAAATTTTAATTCTTATTATTAATAAATTTATAAGCATAATGTAGGCCTTTGGACACCTGTGAAGATTTATGAATAAATTTCACTTGGTAAGTATGATTATAATTTGAAACAAATGGACTGAGTCATGAACATCTGAGTTAGACTCAATGATTGAACACAAGAAATTTTTAACATGATGTTAGTAGAACTCAACTTAAAGACATTAACTTTAGTTTTCTTAAGGATAATCTCAAAGGTAGGCAGTTTAAATCCACCAGCTGCTTCCCTGGGGCATATGAGCAATCTTCTAAGCAATTTAGTGCCTCTGAAAACTCACTGGAGCGCCAACTACTGATAAGTTCTGACTCCAACAACAATGATAATAGGAATAAAAGATACAACACATATGAGTTGCTTAACCCCCAAGATACTTCTGTGAAATAGGCCTCAATGGCACCTAAAAGCAACAACACAATGAAGAAGCTCTTGGAAGGAATCATGCTGTTGTAGTATTATCACTTTGAGCTTTCCAAGTTCTTTAGTATGGTATGTAAAATACAGGAAGGAAAACAAATTACTGAAAGCACATTTACAACTTTCCCACAATGATTTGTCAAGGCAACTCAGGACACAACCTTTAATCACAACAACCCTAAAGCTCTGTCAAATTGACAAAGTATATATGCAGAAGAATCAGAATTCAGTCGTTACTCAACTCCTAATTAAATTAAATCTTAAAAATCACGTAATTTTAAACTAGTGAGTTACTTAATAAAAAAATAAGAATAGCCAGTACTTGTCAGGTACATAGAACATGTAAGGCATCCTGCTATGTACTTCATATATTTTTATGCCATTTAAATGCGCCCCTGACAAGATCAATGAGGTCTGTGCTGTCTGTTTGTCCTTCTTTTATAGAGATGGAACTTGAGAAGGTAAGTAATTTGCTTTGTGGCACATAGGTACTGAGTCAGAGTTATGATTTGAACCTACATCTGACTTTTAACCAATCCAACAAAAGCTGGTGGGGTTGTTGAGAAACTGGAACCCTTATTCACTGTAAAATGGTGCAACCACTGTGGAAAATGGTGTGGCCTTTTCTCGAAAGTTGCAAATGGAAATACCATTTGACCCAGCAATTTTACTACTGGGAATATACTCCAAAAAAAACCATAACTGCCACCCAAGCAGATGTATGCACTCCTATGCTTATCGCAGCTTTGTTCACAATAGCAAAGAGCTGGAAACAACCCAAGTTCCCATCAACAAACGAATGGCTGAAGAAGCTGTGGTATATTTACACAATGGAATACTATGCTGCATTGAAAAACAATGAACTAATGAAATATTATGCAAAATGGATGACCCTGGAGGACGTTATGTTGAATGAAATATCTCAGTCACAAAAGGACAAACACTGTATAGTGTCACTGTTGTAAGGTGGACTTTGGAGTTGAGGAGAAACTAAGAGAGGATAAATAATTTATACTGCATTGAAACAGAAGAGGGAGAGAACTGTTTAGGAGGAATATATTATTAAGTATTATTGTCATGACAAGAGTTCAGAATGAAAGCTGCATAACGGGGTAGACTGGGTGGAGGGAATGTATAATAATGAAAGTTTTTTAAATTTTTTTTTTTTCAAAGAGAAAAGTGAACTGGGGCAGAGAGGGGTGAGCATGGAAGAAATTGTGCAACAATGAATGACTGGAAATCCAAAGTCTCTGTAAATTTTCATTAAAATAAAAAAAGAAACACCCCAAAACCTTCCCTGAAAAGAAAGAAACTATTTCCACTTTAAAAACCCCACTCATTCCTCAACTGTAACATGATTTTCCATTGACTCTATTTTACTTAGTATCTTTGGTATTTTGAGGCAGTCAGGGAGACTTCGCATCTGAATATGCATCAACAGTATTTTTGAGTTGTGGGTAGAAAAAACGCTGACATAATGTCACCAATCTGGATTGAGGTGGGTATAAAAAGGCATGGAATATATATTACTGAACCTTATGGTTTTCTTTTAGTTCTTGAGTTTTATAGAGGAGATAAATTTCTTCTGTAAAAAAAATTATTAAATAAGAGAAAGAGGGGACAACTTCTCAACGACTTTATTTTGGGCTGAAAATTACGTAAGATGAGATATATTAAATCCTCAACACTGTGTTAGACCTGTAATGTTGTCATTAGATGCTGTCTGGTCAAATATAACTTATTGTGATCCAACGAGCAACAGATCTGAACCCTGTCCTAGCCTTTGCCATCCATATCATCTCTCATTCTCTAAGCCCATTGCTTAGCAATTACTGCTGTCAGTTCATCTCATTGAGGGTCTTCCTCTCCTTCACTGACCCTCTGCCCTTCCAGGCATGATGTTCCTTTCTAATGAATAGCCTTTCCCAACAACAAGCCCAAAGTATGACAGATGAATCTTTGCCATTTTACCTCCAAGGAGTACTTTTCCTATACTTTTAATAAATAGGATCATTATCAGTTCATCAATTAATAAGGAAATATACTTTAAAAACCATATTCACCACTTTCTTATATATTCATAAGGAAAGAAAACACACACTTGTACTCAAGTATCCATAGCAGTATCATGTTGTTGTTGTTGTTGTTATGTGCTATCGAGCTGCTTGCAACTCACAGAGACCCTAAACGCTGCTCTATCCTGTGCTAACCCCACTGTCTCTGACACACATACTTCCATTACTCCAGTCACTGATTCGATCCATCTCATCGAGGGTCTTCCTCTCTTGCACTGTCCCTCCACTCTCCCAAACATGATGTTTTTCTCCAAGAAATGGTCCCTCTTTGCAACATGCCAAAGTATGTCAGATGAAGCTTCAGAATCCTTGCCTCCAAGGAGCAGCCTGGTTTCACTCTCTCTAGGCCAAACCTGCTTGTTCTCCTAGCAGTCTACGGTATATTCAGCACTCTTCTCCAGCACCACAGCTCAAAGGCATAAATTCTCTTTCTATAATCCCTAGTCACTGTCCAGCTCTCTGATGCATAGCACTCAAATGCAAAGACTATAGCCTGGATCAGGTGCACCTTAGTCTCCAACCGGACCTTAGAGCAGTATCATAGCAAGGGGAAAAGAAGAAACTACCAGAGGCAGTAAATTGCTTGAGAGGAGATTGTTCATACTCCTTCAAGAAGCCACTGGTGGATTCAAACTGCCTACCTTTGAGATTATGCCTAGGAAAACTAAAGCTATTTTCTCCAAGTTGAGTTCTATTATATCATCATAATAGGTTCTTGTGTTCAATCATTGAGTCTAACTCAGATGTACATGACCCAGTCTATTTGTTTCAACTTATAATAATATTTGTCAAGTTACATTTATTCATAAACCTTCCTACATGTCCAAGGGCCTGAATTATAAATTTATTAAGAATAAGAAATATCTTTAAATTGAAGAATGGATAAATATACTGTAGAATGCCTTTATAATTGAATATGATTTATCACTGAAAAAGGAAAGTTCTTATACATTGCTACAAAATGAATAAACCTTGAATACATGCTAAATAACCCAGTCACAAAAGAGCACATCATATATTATTTCATATCCAAAATGTGGAGAGGCAAATCTATACATAGAGAACATAGATATTTTAAACGTTTTTAGGGTTTAAAAGCAACTCCTAACAAGTATCTGATTTATTTTAGGGTGAACAAAATATTTTAAAATTGGATTACAGTTATAGCTGCCAATTCTGTGATTACACTAAAAAAGCATTAAAGTGAACATTTATGTACTGAATATGAATTATATCTTAAGGCTGTTGTCCAAAGATCAACATAAAAATAAGAAATGTGAGGCTCCACATAACATATTTAGGGCATGTTGTCAGCAGGTGTCAGCTCTTGGAAAGGGACTTCAGGCTTGAAAAGGTAGAGAGTTGGGGAAGTAGAGGAAGACCTTCAACGAGATGAATTGACACCGAGACTGTAACAATGGACTTAAGCACAGTGGAAAGTGTGAGGATAGTGCAGGACTGGGCAAGGTTTTGACCCGTAATTAATAGGATTGCTGTGAGTTGGAGACAGCTTCATACACCTAGCAACAACAACAACAACATGTGAAATTAGCCTAGGTCAAAGGAATCTTAAAAACAATTTTTTTAAAAAAGTTTTGTTGGAAAAAGCCTGAAACTATGTCAAATTGTTGGTCTAACCACACAGAAAAAATTCTCTCAACTAATTTATAGCTTTTTGTTGTTGTGTACTAGCCTATAAGTGACTCTACAGTAGGTTTTCAGAGGCATTCAATCTCATGGAAGGAGACTGCCCATCTTTCTCCTCGGTAGATTTGAACGAAGTACCTTGTGTGGGCAGTGCAATTTCGTACCACTGAGCTACCAGAGCTCCTTATTTACAGTTTAGTAATTTATGTATGCATTCTTAGGAAGTATAGCCTTAAGACAATATTGGGATGAAAAGATAATTTTAAATGTATTTAAGGAATAACATTGATATTGCTATTTTATATGTACATCTATGAATACATAATGTATTAACTTAGATGCTTTATCTAAGGATGATAAATAAAACGACCTACAAATATTAGTATGGAAAGAATTAAGGGAAAATCCTTAAATCTTAAATTTTGCATTACTGATCAAAGCTTGGAAAAAGGTATGATGGAAAGCTGGAGGACCAGAGAAAGAGAGGAAGACCTTCAACAAAATAAATTAACATAGGCACTGTAAGAATAGGCTTTAAGCATGTCAGAGATTGTAAGACTAGTTAGGATAGGACCCTGTGGTACACAGGCTCACTTTATGTCATAGTTGACTCTTTGGCACCTACAACAACAGCAATGCTAGTACACGTTGTATACTGGTAAAGAAAGAAATACGTAAAGTCCAGTTCAGTCCATTGAAAAATACTTAGAAGAAATGTCAAACTAGTAATAATGACCATGGTGCCCAGATCAAGCTTTCTAGGTACTTTCCCATTAAAAAGAGCCAAAATTCCTAGGAAAAAATGGCATTGATAAGAAATATGCAAGATTAACCTGGGACATCTTATCTTTCTGGAACATAAGGAAGTGATCAAAGACCATTGTGATTATATAAAGAGGACTTAGGAGACAACTTTGATAGGGCTATTGTAATCCAAAGATAGGCATTTGAGCACCAAAAAGAATAATGACTCTGGTGTATTAAAACAAGTATATTAAAATGTATTAAAATTCAAGCCAAAGCACACATATCATTGTTCACCTTTAAGGTGCTGCCTGGGAAGCAAATAATTATTTTTAAAATATTAAAATACAATCTGATCTAAGTATTTCTTTTTTACCTTGTTACACAAATGGCATAGCCTAATACCATTTTTACCTATTTTAGTGTCGGAGACAGTGAGGTTGGCACAGGATAGAGCAGGATTTAGGGCTCTTATATGTAGGGTCACTGTGAGTCACAAGCAACTTGATGGCACATAACAACAACAACAACATTACCAAATACCATCATTTTTGATGAAGATATCACTAAAAGAAAAATTTCAGCTATAAATGAAGAATGAGAGTAAGAGATAATAAATTTGCAATATCAAATGAAATAAAGCATCATGACTTCTAAAAAAATTAAAAAGTGGACTTACAATTACCCTGATGACATATGAACCACTATTAGAATTTAATTCATAATAAGAGACACAACCAGACATTATGCATGTCTTGATGTCATACAATCAAAAGTAAATGATGCCACTTATGATGTACTCATGCCAAGAAAATTCAGTTTGAATTTGGTAAAATGACTACATTAATTATCATTTTACAGGAAATACAGAGGACTGAAGGATGCAATAAGCTAGGTCCAAAATAAGGGAAATTCTACTAAAGGAAGGAGCCAATTTCTTCTGCAGACAAATGGCAAGCAATAAGAAGGGTAAGAGAAGAGTTGTTGTTGGTTAAAAGACATTGAAGAGGATTTTTAACAAATGCAATTTTCAATTGGGTTAATATTATTTTATTTTATTTTTAAATTCTAAAGACATTCTTGAAACAGAAATTTGAACTCTGGCTAAACATTAGGTCATTTTGTTATTGTTGCTAAGTGTCCCTACGCCACCAGAGTCCTCATGACCCCAAGTACAACAGAACAGACCATGGATTGTTGAGTCCTGTTCTGTCCTCACAACTGGTGTGGTGTTTGTGTTTGAATCCATTGTTGCAGTCACCGTGTCAATCCTTCTCATTAAGAGTCTGTTTATCTTTTTACATTCTGATCTTTTACAAGTGTGGTGTCCCTTTGTAGGAACTAGTCTATTCTGATAACATGTTGAAAGAACAGGGGGGAAAGAAATCTCTTAATTCTCACTTCTACAAGGCATTCTCCTTGTATTTATTCCACAACATTTTCGTTTATTCTTATGGCAGTCTATAATAAACATAAAAATATGTGTACATTCAATATTCTTCACCCAATACCACAATTCAACGTATCAACTGTTTTTTGGTCTTTCTTATTCCTTGTTTTCATATAACCTGTGTTATTGTTTGCTGGTGAGTTGGAACCTACTCATAACTGACCTCCAGCAGATTTTAGAGAGATTATATTGCACGGGTTACTCCACCAGCTTCTTTCCAGAAGAGTGATGAGCTATCTACTCTCATGTCATTTATTGCCTCTGAAAATGCATTGAAGGGTCAGTTACAACTCAAAGGCTCACTTAATAACAATATTCACAACACATGTTTTTTAAAAGTAGACAGGGATTTACCCTGAACTTTTTTCCTATGAGTTTTGATGGACTTATTTTAATTTAAGAGTATAATCTTACTCAATATGAGAAGAACCCACAGCAGTCCTGATACCACTATCAGGATTGAAGGAAGACTCATTAAGAATATATGTTATACAAATGAAAAACCCTGCACACATAGAGTTTCTAAGACCTAAAACACTGAAGAGGATTAGACTACAGACTCCACTATGGAGTCTATACCTCAATATTAACAAAACAAAAATCCTCACAAATGGACCAGTAGACAGCATCAGGATAGAGAAAAAACTGGAGTTGTCAAGAGTTTTATTTCACTTGTATCTACAATCAGCAACAATAGTAGCAACAATCAAGAAATCAAAAGCTGTGTTGTACTGGCAGATCTACTGTCATGGCCCTCTTCAAAATGCTAAAGAGGAAGGGTCAGTTTACAGACTAGTGTGTGCCTGACACAAACTGTGGTGTTTTCAGTTGTTTCATAGGCATGTGGCCAGTGCATAAGCAAAACCAATGAAGAATTGATGTTGAATTGTGATGGTGATGAAGAGTGTTGACTATATTATAGCCCGCCAAAAGAACAAACAAATCTGTTTTGAAGTACAACCAGGGCGTTACTTAGAGGCAAGAGTGGTGAAACTTTGTCTTACATCCTTTGGACATATTGTAAGAAGTGGCAGTCCTTGGAAAAAGACCTTCCTGGAAATGTAGTTGTTAATTGTTCTTGTTAAGTGCCCTTAAATGGACTATGACTCATGTTGTGGTTCTTGTTAGGTGTCATCAAATTGACTTTTACTCATGTTGTTGTTGTTGTTGTGTACCATCAAGTCAGAACCCACCCATATCTAACCTTCAGTGGGTTTTCAGAGGCAGTTAATTTCACAAGAGGAGATTGCCCATCTTTCTCCAGCAGAGCAGCTGGTGGATTTGAGCCATGACCTTTGGGTTGCCAGTGCAACTCCTTACCACTTGTGACTCATAGCAACTCTATGAACAACAGATCAGTACCTGGTCCTATTTTGCACCTGCCATGCTCAAGCCAACTGTTGCAGTCACCATGTTAGTCCATCGGCTGGGGATCTTCCTTGGTTGTTGACCCAATATCTTTCCCAGTGTGATGTCTTTCCAAGGGCTGGCCTTTCCCCTGATAATATGACCAAAGTTTGTGAAATGAAGTTTTATTATCTTGCTGCTAAAGAACTCCTGATTATAATTTCTCCAAAATAGATTTTGGTTTTTGGCAGAACAAAGTATATTTGATATTCTTTGCCAACACCATAATTCAAAGACATTAATTCTTATCTGTTCTTCCTATCCATTGTTATACTTTCTGATGAAGAGGGTCAGCAAAAGAGAAGACCCTCAACAGGATGAATTGATACCATGACCATAACAATGAACTTGAACATGATGGAGATTGTGAGGACAGGACAGAAAAGGACAAGATTTTGATCTGTTGTTCACATTGGCACTATGAATTGTAGTCACTCACCTCAACTGCACCTAACAACAACAATCTCATTTAACATAATAATGCCATGTATTGTGGTTATTTTTTTAATTTTCTTATATTTAGAGGAAAACAATGAATTATTAAAATTAATAAAAAGTTTGATTTACATTTTCCTCACATCCTAACAGAAAGGTAAGTAGAACTTAAATGATCAGCTAGCTGAGATGTACATTAAAATACTCTTGTTCTTGAACTAGAAGAATGTGCTTCGGGTAGAGAGAAAAATGTTGGCTAATATAGATTATTGTAGTTAAAGAGCATTCAACACACTATTCTCTCAATATATACACAAATTTTAATATATTTTTACTAAGTCTTTAAATATCAAATTTGTTATCTGGCTTAAGTGTAATTTATGTGACAGCAGCCTAAGAATTCTCACTGTCTCGGTAAGATCTTATCATGAACATAACGTGTGACAAGGCTGCTGATTCTAATGCTATTTTTGACTGATTGTATGGAAGTAGTTTCCAAGATGAGAATGTATTTCATTGTAATTTCACACCTTACTGGACCGCTGTGTTTAGTTCTTAGTGTAACAGTTAAACGGAGATATTGGAAAAGTAGAGTGATTTTGGAGGGTTATGAGAAAAATATCAAAGGCTTTGAGAACAATTTCAAAAGAATTGAAAATATTATCCTGAAAAGAGTGGATGTATTTATCTTGAAAAGAGAGAATTTATTTAGAACTAGGTTTATATATATATTGCAAGTTGCAAAAAGAAAAAACTCAAACCCTAAAATCATGAGTAGAAGTCATAAAGAGGAAAATACGTATCTCATTTCAAGCAAAAAAAAAATTAGTAATAAAAAATAGACTGTTTCTTGAGGCGATATATGCTCTATCACAGGAAGCATTTGGGTATAAAGAGGTTAACTATCTGCCAGGATTAGTGTGTGTGTGTGTGTGTGTGTGTGTGTGTGTGTGTGTGTGTGTGTGTACTGATTGAATGAGATCTCAGAAAGGTGAACTTTTAAGATTTCCTTCTTCTTAAAGATGCTGATTCCAAATCTACTGAAAGAAAAGTACTCTATAGGAAAAGTACCCAGCTATGGTAGCTTTTGCTTCCAAAGATGGGTATATACTTCCCATTCCATGTGCTGTTTTGCAAGAACTTTCAGTCGTCTCACATGTTCTATACTTAACTGTTACAGTTCAATTAAGCCCAGTTTCCAAATGGCCCATAAACTGAATGCAGTCATAGGAATGGCTTAAGCTGATACCACATGTAAACAAATCACCTTCTAATTGAACTCTATTTAAATTTCTGGCTCATGAGAATACAAATAAAATGGTCATCATTTTATTAATTTAGTTTAATTTTTTTAATATAAAGAAATATAACAATGCCTGGAGTATACCGGATTGAGAGTCTTGGTTCACATCCATTTTCTTTCTATACATAAGCCTGGTTTAAATAATTTAAAAGTAGCAATCAACCAATGGACATGCTATATATACTTGGACCAAAAAAGGGCTTGTTTCACCATTCAACTAATTGCACTTACGTGACAATTAGGAGGGCCATAGGGCTGAACCAAAAGATACTCTGGAAGGACTCACTATTTTGATTTGGATACCTGAGATGGTCCTAACTGGGTTAGATTCAAGCCTTACACAAAATCAGTAAACCAGTAAAACCAGTAGCCAGGAAATTAGAAGACGTATTACCATGGGAAAGTCTGCTGTTAGGGACCTCTCCAAAGTACTGAAGAGCAATGGTGTCTCTTTGGAGACTAAGGTGCGTCTGATACAGGCCATGGTCTTTGCTATCACTTGTTATGCATCAGAGAGTTGGACAATTACTAAGGAGGATAGAAGGAGAATTGACGCCTTTGAGCTGTGGTGCTGGAGAAGAGTATTGAGGGTACCATGGACTGCTAGGAAAACAAACAGATTCATCCTGGAAAGGGTCAAACCGAACGGCTCCTTGGAGGCAAGGATTCTGAGGTTCAGTCTAACATACTTTGGACATGTTGTAAGGAGAGACCGGTCCTTGGAGAAGAACATCATGCTTGGTAGGGTGGAGGGACAGCGCAGAAGGAAAAGGCCCTCTATGAGGTGGATTGCTTCAGTGACTGGGGTAATCAGGATGGGTGTGTCGGAGACATTGCAATTGGCACAGGACAGAGCAGAGTTTAGGGCTGTTGTACATAGGGTCACTATGAGTTGCAAGCACCTCGACAGGACATAACAACAACAACACCACCAACACAAAATCACATTGTATAAAAGGAAGGGAGGCATTGCTTTAAAATAATATTCTTTTTCCACCAGCTGAGCTGGACATCAATATTATTACTATCTTCTTTCTTTTATTATGTTTTTCCAGAAGAGATATATGTGAGTAGCAAATAACATGAAAAGGTATAGAGAAACTTCAAGAACAACAACAACAATAACAACAAAAACAAAATGTATATATTTCTCCTCAGACTTGGGTAACCATGACCATGTACTTCTTTCGTCTATTCTACTTTCACAATGATTTTCCTGAAGAGATGCTACACAATTATCTGTCTTCTCTGATGGTGATGTATCATTATCATCAGCACCGTCGTCTCCCTGTCTCAGGAGGTGAGATAAAGATGAGTGATGATGAACTTGAAGGGAGAAGATCTGGCTATAAAAAGACATATGGAGCAAAGGAAAAAGAAAAAAAGTACGAAATGTAAAACAATAAGAAACACCGAAGTTGTCAAGAATTTAATTTTACTTCTACCTATAAATATGCATGGTGGTAACAGTCAAGAAGCCAAGCTATGTATTGGGAAATTGGGCAAAGCTGCTGCAAAAGAACTCTTTAAAGTGTTAAAAATCAAAGGAACAAGTGTGAGGCCCATTAAAACTTATGACATATGATTTGCAAAGCACTTTGGTATTTATAAAGTATTTACTATCTAGTTTAATATTTTTAACAACTTGTTAATGGTATTTTACTATTTACATTTTATGGATGAGGAAATAAGGTTGAAAGAATATGACATGATCATTAATTTTTTCTCTTAAAATATTTCCTGAATGCCTACTATGTTAACCACAATGCAAAATACTAAAAATATAATGGTTAGCAAAATAATTGTAATAGTTGTACTTAAAATTTAAAGTCAAGTAGAGGATAAAGACATTATTCAAACAATCACAAAATTAACTACTCAAATATAAGGGATTCAAGAAACATAGTGTCATAAGAATAAAAAATACAAAAATTTTATCTAATCATCTTATTCTTATTACAGGTTTGGTTTTTTTAACATTTTTAATTGAAATTTTAATGAAAGTTCACAGAGAACTTGGATACAGAGGTCTTACATTCATTCATTGTTGCACATTTTCCTCCCTTACCCAACCCCAGTTCACTTTTCTCTTTGAAAAAATAATATTTCATTGTTGCACTATTTCCTCCCTCTCCTTCTCTCCCCACCACCACCCCAAGCCATCCACTTTGCTGTACAGTTCTTATTCTGAGCTCTTGTCATGCAAAGAATACCCAATCATATATTCCTTTTAAACAGTTCTTTCCCTCATCTGTTTCAATGCAGTGTACGTTATTTATCCCCTTGTCTTAGTTTCTCCTCCAACCCCCACGTTAGTCCCTTTCTATAACAGTGGTATTAGGCAGTATTTATCCTTTCATGACTGAGATATTTCA
This sequence comes from Elephantulus edwardii, assembly GCF_000299155.1. NCBI lineage: Eukaryota > Metazoa > Chordata > Mammalia > Macroscelidea > Macroscelididae > Elephantulus > Elephantulus edwardii. Next base: position 5,265,989 of record NW_006399920.1, on the reverse strand, counting down.
CTCAGCATAATGTCCTCCAGGGTCACCCACTTTGTTTAATATTTTATGAGTTTCTTGTTTTTCAGTGCTGTATAATATTCCATTGCGTGAACATACCACAGCTTCTCTTCCATTTGTTTGTTGATGGGCACTTGGGTTTTTTCTGTCTCTTTGCTATTGTGAACAATGCAACAATGAACATAGGTGTTCATATATCTGGGTGGCAGTTCTAACAAATACACTCAGATTTATCTTAGGATGCTCTGATGGTGCAGTGCAGTAGCTAAGCCTTTACCTTAAAGGTGTGAGAAAGATACAATTTGCTTCCATAAATATTTGCATCCTTGGTTCTGCTTGAATATATTTTGTAAATACTCCTCTTTTGAATGTGGTTGGCTGTAAAGGATAAAGACTATATTCAAATTACTCTGTTTTTAAATTAAGCATGTTTTTCAAGAAAAAAAATTTACAATATTCATTTGTATTCGTAGCACTTCTTAATTAGTCAATGCCTATCGTCTGTTGGTTTAGAATTCCTTACTCTGTGGCATTTAGCCAGTAACCTAACTAAAAAGATTACTTTCTTAAGTACAATTTAAAACGCCTTTCTTGGCCAAGAGACTTTAACCACTACTTACTTGCTTGGCTCTGAAAGTATCACTCACAACCAGATGACTAGTTGATGCCTTACTCCCTAGTATTTCCTTTTGCCTACATTCTCAGAGTAAATGTTAGTGTTACACACACCAGGTAGAAGGGATTGTAATCAGACATCTATACTCCAAAACTTCAGTTCTAGAAGAATAGTACACAATATAGCCATTGTTTGCTTGATAGAACTTATTCTACCCTGAGGACATCAAACCTAAATAAGCCGTCTTCTCAAATAACCCAAATGGCTTCAGATTGTTAATTCACTAATTCTCCAAAGAGCTGATTGCCTTAATAGGTAAGTGTAAACAGGAAACTAAAATACAAAAGATTGAATTGATGCATTCTAGGTTCCTCAACTTTACAGAAACTGGAGGTGTGAAGCTTCCTTTTCTCTGTACACATCAGACCAGGACTTCAAATGCAATGGCCAGTGATGACCTTTCCTCGAAATACCTATTTTCACTCTAAGTGCTAATGAATGTATTTAACAGTTTTTCTAACTTTCACATTATATTTGAGAATCTTCACACTTAAGTATTCTTAACAGAGAATGATTATTACCCAAAAAGCTATAGTTTGGGAAATTTATGGTTCTTTTGCTTTATGATACATGAATCAATGATTTTTGTGTAACCATATTTGGACTGTCTTTTCAGTACATCTTCCAGCAAGCTTATCTTCTCATACCCTTCTGGTTAAGATTATCAAGTAATGTTAGAAACTTTTGTGCAGAGATCAAGGCATGGTATGTATGTTGTTTCTTTTCTTTTCAACTTCTCCTCCTTAATATGATTAGTGCCACCTTCAAAATGACTTTTAGCTCTCCATGTATGATATCCTTGATTTCAACCCACAACTTACTCTTCAATCATTGGTGATTAAGACCTCAAACCTCCGCATAAGAGGATTTTTAAAATACAGATGGTATAGACTCAAAGTCACATTTTGGTTCATGTGTGTTTTAATCTCCTTCAGTCTGATTTGAACTTGTCCATGAAAAATTGATGATATGTTTCACAGTCACAACCTTGCCTGGTTCTGACTGTGATATTGAACTTCTCCAATTATTCTTTCCACAGTTGTAGTAAATTTGATTTCTGTGCAGTCCATCAGGTGAGGTCCGTGTATAAAGTCACCTTGCATATTTCTTTTAAATGGTATTTGCTACAAGTAAATCATTGAATGCAAAAATTCAATCATTTACTCTTCAGTCTCATTTCTAATACCAAGTCTGTTCTTTCCATCTGCCTTTCCTCATTGTTTACAACATTTGCATTCCAGCCACTAATAATTATTAATGCATTTTGTTCACATTTATCAATTTCAAACTGTAAAAGATGATGGAAATCCTCAATTTCCTTCTCTTTTGCTTTAGTTGTTAGTGCATATATTTGAATAGTAGTCATGTTAACAGGTCTTCCTTGTATGTGTCTGTCTTTTTGTATGCATACTGTCCTATCACTCACAACATTGTACTTACGATTAACCTTGAAATTGTCCTTTTTGTTATGAACGCAACATCATTCTTGCTCAATTTTTCATTCTAAGCATAGTAGATTTTGTGATTCAAAGTGGTCCATGTCAGTCCATTTCAGTTCACTGATGCCTAGAATGTTAATCTTCATGTGCTCCATTTCATTTTTTACAACGTCCAGTCCTACATTTATACTTTGTACACTCTACATTCCAATTATTAATGGTTGTTCGCAACTGTTTGTCTTCATATTTGAGTGACTTCCAGATAGGCCTGCAGGGCTGACTGACCAAATCCTGGGCAACAACCTACCTCATTTTCCACAGGTGCAGCCAATCAGCGATCTCCATGACCACTTCCTCTCTGAAGAGATGTCCCCTTCTCATCGAGTGGTTAAAAGCCTGTTCAACCCCCACCCGATATGTGATTTCTCTGCCTTCTGCTGCCCCTCTTCAACCCAGCACAGAGAACTTCGCCTGAGAGTTCTGAATAAAAATCTTCTTTGCTTACTTTTGTAACTGTGCCTGTTTTACATTACACTTCCCATATGAGTTCTACCTCTAAATTTATAGCTACCTGCTCTTTGCTGTTGTCTGTACTGTTTTCAAAGGCCTGATATTTCAGGAGTGGATGGCCAATCCTGCTTTCTAATCTGTCTTAATCTAGGGTCTCTGCTGTAACCTGTCTACCATGTATGACCCCTCTTGCATTTGACATATCAGTGGCATAGCTTCCAGCTTCATAGAAACGTACAAGCTACACCAGTTTTGTCATCTAATAGACAAATGTTGAACTTAGAAATAAACAAGCATCTACAGAACCAGCTTTAAAATTGAGTATGCAAATCAATCCCCAATCTAATGAACTGACAGTGTTGTACTTCTCAGAGCAAACCATTAAGGCAATCAAGCATACAAATAGCATGGTGCAGGACACTGACCCAAACTGACGCTCATGGTGGTGCAGCAGGATGGGGTCCTGGATGTGAGTACATAGTCCAAACAGTGGCTCAGCTGGGTCTTTGGTCCTAGTGATTGAAGGGCTGTTAAAAAGACAGAGGAGAAGGGGGCTGGTCGCTAAAATTAATGTGCATCTGATTCAGGCCATAGTCTTTCTGATCACTAGCATGCATCTGAGAGCTGGACAATGAATAAGGATGACGGGGAAAGAATTGACGCCTTTGAGCTGTGGTATTGTGGAAGAGCACTGAACATCCCATGGACAGCCAAGAGAATGAACAGATATGTCTTGGAAACGGTGCAGCCAGAGTGCTCTTTGGAGGCAAAAATGATGACACTTTGCTTGACATACTTTGGACATATTGCTAGGAGGTGCTACTCCCTGGAAAGGGATATGATGTTGGGAAGGGTGAAGGGTTGGGGAGGGAGAGCAAGATCCTCCACTAGGTGGATTGATAAGGTGACTGCTGCAATGGGCTTTTCTTGTGTGTCAAGAAGTGAAAGGATGGTATAGGACAGGAATGGGTTCAGATCTTTTGGTCATTAGGTTACTATGAGTCATACTTGACTCGATGGCACCTAATAACACCTATCTGAATGTGTTAGGTAATCTCAAATAAGGACTTTGATAGTAAAATTCAGATAATCTACCTACAAACCAGCAGCCAGCAGTCAAGAGAAAGTCTGGAAAAGTCTGAAGTCAGAAACCTCTCCAAATTACTGAGAAGCAATGGCATTAATTTGAGGACTAAGGTGAGCCTGATCCACGTTCATTGGGTAGACAATTAGCAATCGCTATCATAATGCCTCTTCTTTGTGACCCCATAACAATTGGTCTACATTTGCACATGAGTTTCCTATCTAGTTAGTGTACCACTATGTTGGGCCTCCACCGCGAAGCATGGTGCTTTACGTCTTAATTGAAAAAACAAAACTAAAACCCAAAACTTGCATGGAGTATCATCTGGATATGCTTTTTCTAGTCATCTTAGTGTATTTTTGTTTTTCATGACTAGAAATAATGTTAAGGAATTGCAAAATAAAAATTAAAAAGAAATCCTACTTAGCATTCTCTCGATATGGTACTTAAATCAACCTATAGTATCAATTCATGTCCACAAATTTGCATTATAACCAAACATGGCTAGATTCCCTGGTGGGGTTGTCCGTAGAGAGTTGCACTCTAACCCAAAGGCTGATGGTTTGAGTCCATGAGTGACTTTGTGAGAGAAAGATGAGCAGTCTCCTTTGGTGAAGAGTTAGAAATCTTTAGGAATATGATGGAGGGTTGCTATGCTCACTAGATGAGGGAGCTTGAGTTAGGTTTAGATTTCATGAGTCTTGTCATTAACACTCTAGTTGATTATCTCCACAGGTAGCTTTTTCTTTGGATTATTTAATGAGAATGGCTAATAAGGGTATCCTTTTTGGCTATTTTACAAAGCCTTTGAAGTAATTGTTCATCATTATATCTGCAAAGTAAACATTGTTGTTGTGAACTATTGAGTCAGAGTCGACCCATAGCTGACCCTTTGGTGGGTTTTCAGAGCCAGTTAATTGCACAGACGGAGATTGCCCACCCTTCTTGTGTGAAGCAGCTGGTGAATTTGAATCACATGAAAACATAGAGTAAAAATAAAATTAGATATTGTTGTTATTGTTGCTATGTGCTCTCAGTTGGAACCAACTCATAATTGACCTTCTGCTGGGTTTTCAGAGGCTATAAATCACACAGAAGGATATTGCTCATCTTTCTCCCATGGAGCAGCTGGGGGATTCAAACTGCATGCCTTTGAGTTGGCAGTACAGCTCCTTGCCACTAAGCTGCCAGAGCATCCTCACATTAAATATATAATACTTTAATGCCTTAAAAATATAAGTCCAAATAGTTAAAATAAAACCAAGTAAGGAAAAAAAAAATGCTCAAGATTTTGAAAGTTCCAGTTAATAAAACAGTAAGTTAAAAAATATATACAGACAAAATTTTTCAAATAATATTTTTGGAAATAAACCTGTTTTTTTTTTTATGTGGGTGGATTTTCTTTAATCAGACTGTTTCTGTTTTCAAAGGAGTTTGGTAACATACATCAAATCATCAATATGACTTGTGAATTCCAAGGAAATTAAAATTTATGACTAGCCCTTTCATTAGCTTCTTCCTTTGAGAAATAAAATAGCATTCTATAGCCTTAGGAGCAAAATATAGATCTTTCCTTGGTAAACATAAAATACTGTGTAAGCTGGCTAATAATTATGTAAGGTTTCTCTTACATAACCTGATTTTATGCAAGCATAGTTGGGGACATGTAGCATGTGTATAGTGTTGTAAAAATAAAAAACAAACATCACAGCCACTGGCAATTTCTTTTCCCTTGCTTCTTTTTATTTTCCTCTCCCTAGTTTTACCATGAACCTTTGATCACAAAGAGTGAATACTAATAACGTACTCCTGACCTATTAATCAAAGCACTTTTCATACATTTTTCTCTCACGCCTAAGAATCATTTTACTTAAAAGGCTCAATAGTGTTTCTATGGTGTAAAATATTCTTTTCTGTTCCTACAAACAAGTTATTTGAAAACAAGTAATTAATTTTAATATTAAAGATTCCACATGTCAGAAACTATTGTACTTTTGGCAAAAATTCCTGAGACAACAAAGGAGCCACATTACTAACTTTGGTTGCCTAATTAACATAAATAAAAATGAAATATTTTGTCTAACTAAAAAAAAAACCCAAACAAACATCACACTCATTACTACTGAATAGAAACGGACTCATAACGGACCCGCCACAGGTTTTTGGAGGCTACAAACTGCATGGGAGAGATTATTCCTGCCCCGCCCCACAGCCCGAGTTGCTGATGGATTTGAACCAGAAGAGAAGTTCAGTCTTTAGATTGGCATTTAAACTCCCTACCAACTCTGCTACAGGGAGCTCTGTTGGTCTAGTGGCAAGAAACTGTGCTGCGATACTGAAGGCACAGGTTTCGGGGCCATCAGCTTTTCCACAGCAGAAGGATGAACAATCTCCTTCCATGCAATTAACTGCCTCTGAAAATGTGCCAGAGGGTCAGCTATGCATCAGTTCCAACTCTGTGGTACACAACAATAGTCTTGGCTGGAATACCGGGATGATTCACACCAGCACTTCAGTACTGGCCACAGGGATAGTAGATTCAACCCTCTCAGAAACACTACCTAAGTCAAAAAATGAAAAGTCACAGACTTGGAAATATTATAGCAAAGTTGTCCTCTGTGTTCCTGAGATAATTATGCATAGGAATTGACCCAATGCTACTAGAACAAAAATAAGACCTAGTTTAGATAGGTGGAAATATTTGTAACAAGATGTGGTCCTAAATAAAGTTGACTCATAAAAGTTCTCAGCTGGATTCATTGATGACTATTATCTCAGGGTTAGGCCTTTCCTTTCTCTCAATCATACAGTTACCACGTGAAAGCAGAGAATATTAGAAGAATGTCTATTTGTATTTTATTAACTATGCAAAGATGCAAAGACATTTGATTGTATGGATCATAACAAGTTATAGGTAATATTGAGAAGAATGGGAATCCCAGAACACTTAGTCATGCTCATGTGAAACTTGTATCAAGAAGCTATTGTGCAAATAGAGCAAGAGAACACTACACAATTTCAAATTAAGAAAAACCTGTGTCAGGATTGTATCCTTTCCACATACTCATTCTATCTGTATGCTGAGCACATTATTAGAGAACCTGGACTCTATGAAGATGAATATGAGAGCAGTGTTGAATAGAAGAAAATTCATCAATAACCTATGTTATGCCGATGACACAACCTTGCTTCCTGAATGTGAACCTGAAATACTTGCTGCAAGAGATTAAAGAATACAGCTTTCAATATTAATTGCATCTCAACATCAAGAAAACAAAAATTTGCACCACTGGACCATTGGTGACATCATGATGTTGTTGTTGTTGTTATGTGCCATCGAGTCGTTTCTGACTCATAGCGATCCTATGCACAACAGCCCTAAACCCTGCTCTATCCTGCGCCAACCGCACCGCCTCTGACACACACATCCCTATTACCCCAGTCACCGAATCAATCCATCTCATAGAGGGTCTTCCCCTCCTGCGTTGTCCCTCCACCCTCCCAAGCATGATGTCCCTCTCCAAGGACCCGTCCCTCCTGGCAACATGTCCAAAGTATGTCAGACGAAGCCCCAGAATCCTTGCCTCCAAGGAGTAGCTTGGTTTAATCCTCTCCAAGACAAATCCGTTTGTTTTCCTGGCAATCCAGGGTACATTCAGAACCCTTCTCCAGCACCACAGCTCAAAGGCGTCAATTCTCCTTCTGTCCTCCCTAGTCATTGTCCAACTCTCTGATGCATAACAAGCGATTGCAAATACCATGGCCTGTATCAGGCGCACCTTAGTCTCCAGAGAGACACTGTTGCTCCTGAGTACTTTAGAGAGGTCCCTAACAGCAGACTTTCCCATCACGATATGCTTTTTTATTTCCTGACTGCTGGTGCCAAGAGTGTTGACTGTGGAGCCGAGCAAACTGAAGCTGTGAAGAATTTCAATCTCTTCGTCATCTATCCTGATGCTGCCAATTGGTCCAGTGGTGAGAATCTTTGTCTTCTTGACATTGAGCCTCAGTCCATACTGAAGGCTGCAGTCCTTGACCCTTCGCAGCAAGTGCATGAGGTCCTCCTCAGTTTCAGCAAGCAGGGTTGTGTCATCTGCATAACGGAGATTGTTAATAGACCTTTCACCAATCCTGATGCCACAATTCTCCTCATAGAGCCCAGCCTCTTGGATAATCTGCTCTGCATACATGTTGAAAAGGTATGGAGACAGGATTGAAAAAAGATTCAAACTGTTCATGACTTTGTCTTACTTGTATACACAATAAACTTGGCTCCAGTAGTCAAGAGATCAGGAGATTTTATTGCTCCAGTCTATAAATGTGGACCTCTCCAATTACCAAGGAGCAGTAATGTTGAGGACTAAGGTAAGCCTGATCCAGACCATGGTATTTTCAGTCATTTGCTGTGCATCTGAGAGCTGAACATTGAGTAAGGATGACAGAAGAAAATTTGATACTTTTGAGTTGTGGTGTTAGAGGAGAGTACTGAATATCCCGTGGATTACCAAAAGAACAAACCCATATGTCTTGGAGAGGGTGAAGCCAGATTGTTCCTTGGAAGCAAGGAACCTCTCATACTTTGGACATGTTGTTAGGAGAGGCTGTTAAAGAAGGATATCATGCTTGGAAAGGTGGAGGGATGACAAGAGAGAGGCAGACCCTCATCCAGGTAGACTGACACAGTGACTGCAGCGATGGATTCGAGTGTGCAGTGATTGTGAGGATGGCTCAGGATAGGACACAGTTTAGATACATTGTTTACAGGGTTACAATGAGTTATAACTGACTCAGTGATGTCTAATACCTATAATATAATGTGAAAAAATAGGCGAGTCTTTTTGAAGCTCTAGGTATTTTATTTGCATAACCTTATAAAGGAACTCTGGTGGTTTAGTTATAAGGACTTTCTCTGGCACCAAAGTCAAATGGTTCAAATCCACCAGCTGCTCCACAGGTGAAAGATGGGCAATCTTCTCTCGTGTGATAGTTTCTGAAAACCCACTGGAGGGTCAGCAATGGATTGGTTCTAATTAGTGTATAACAACAACAATAATCCTATCATTTAGTGGGTGTTAAAAATTCGGACTAGAAAGGTCATGTGAAAGTGACTCACTGAACTATATTACATTCACTCTCTGTGATACATTATGGAAAAAATATTTATCAAAGCCATTCTACCTAATAAAGACCTAGAAAGTGAAACAGAAAATTGAAAATATTACACTTTGAGATACTGAACGCATTCAGAAAATAAGTGGAGAAATGTGCACGCACACACACACACACATGCACACTCACACGCAAACCACAGTGTCATAGCACCTCTTCTTATGTCTTTAAATGTACTTTCCAAAGCTACCTTCAAAGAGTCAGCAGTATATTTTCAACCAAATTTAAGTGTAGAAAGTTACTCTTTCTTGGATTTTTAAGTATTCTAGTTTGGAAAAGGGCTTTTGTCTATCAGCACCTCCTTTGCATCCTCAGTCTTTTTTTTTTTCTTCTTCTTCTTCTAGCCCTAACAGGACTACTACATTAGTTCCAATCATGTATGATACACTGGTTTCCCAGAACTCCCAATTCCTTTTGACAAGCAGGTAGGCATGCCTAAGGCTCTGACATCTCTAGGAATGCTGACGTAGTTGACACTGCTTTTAGAAGACGTGGACCCAGGAACTAAAGGTTTAACCTATAGTTTTCTTGATGTTTCCACTGATGTCTTATAATCTTCCACTCTATTTTGTGGGTCGTGTTCAATAGTAAAATATTTCTCTTAGTTGAGTTACTGGCTGTGACGGGAGAAACTACTGTTCATGGATAAATACAGAATCTTACAACCTTTGTTAACGTCTTGATTATCTGTATCCTGTTGGAGCAGCTGAATTTCATTGTTTGGGGGTTTTGTACCGTTATAGTCATTGTTAGGCACTGTTGAGGTGGAACTGACTCCTGACTCGTCTAGCTGACTCCTCCAGCAGTTTTTCAGAGGCAGTAAATCACCAAGGAGGAGATTGACCATCTTTGTTCCGAGGAGCAGCTGATGGATTCAAATGACCTTTGAGTGCCTTTGGGGGTTGGCAGCACAACTTCTTACTACTAAGGCACCAGAGCTAACTTTTCTGCTTTCCCCTCTTTTCTCGGTGGTTCCAACTAATTGGCACAGTTGATACTATCAGCTTACTGAGAAATACAGATGCTGTTTGCCGGTAGTCTGGAGCGATGGAGTCTTTTTGTTCTTTATCTGTTTCTTTTTTTCCTCTGCTAAATCAATGATGCACGGTTGCTTTTTCATTGTTCTGCTGAGGGTTATTTTGCTCCCTCTCACTTTTTGTTCATTAGACAAACAGAGGAGATGATAAATAGTTGTGGGGAAAATAACGAGTTACACAAAAATGAAACAATGTGTTTCACAGAAAATAGCATGTCTCTTAGTTATCAAGTGCTGCTTTAACAGAAATACCACAAGTGGGTGGCTTTAACAAACATTTATTTTCTCACAGTTAGGAAACGAGAAGTCCAAATTCAGGGGGCCAGTTCTAGAGGAAAGCCTTCTTTGTTGGCTGTGGAGGAAGGGCCTTGTCTTTTTATACTTTGCTCCTGGGAGATTTTCATGTGGCTCGGAATCTATTTTATCTCCCTATTACCCTAACAGATAGATTAGTTGTTTCATCTGTTTAAGTCTCAAAAGAGATTGATTTAAACATATCTAAAAATAATCCTACCTTACTAACTGAAAAAAAAATACGCATCATTCTGGGAAAGTGGAGAATCAGAGAAAGAGAGGAAGATTCTCAAGATGGAATGACAAAATAACTATAACAATGGGCTGAAGCATATCAGAGATATAAGGATGTTTCGAGTATGGATGGAACAAGACAGGGCAAGATTCAGACCTGTTGTTCATAGGGTCGCTATGAGTTGTAATCCACTTGACCACACCTACCACCACCACCACCATTAATTTAAAAAAAACACACACAATGCATTCCCAAATCAGATTAAAACCACAAACAAGTTAAGCTTTAAAACTCATATTTGCAGGAGAGGGAGACAACACAATTATATCCACAATGGTGTACTTTTCTCACACAACCTTGTAAAACCTCCTATATACATTTCTGTGATTAAACTTAACACATTGAAATGACCTCCTCACCTGTTTGTGTCTTTCCCTAGTGCGGAATCTCCTTCAAGTCAGATTTTCAGCTTCATTACCCTTGTTTTCACATTGTTTATGACTGCATAGCACCCAGAAGCCTCTCAATAAATCTTGTATTAGATTAAATGACAATGTTCAGTAGGTGTGTTTTTACTCAGCCACCCAATATAAGTCCTTAAGCAGTGGACATGCAATACTGCCTTCACTGCCTACATGACAACGCGTTTATTTAATAGTGCACATTAGATATTTTTCCACCCAATTAAACTGAGTGTGCTTAGATAGGCTCTTAGGAGGAAGTAAAATTTTGAAGTTCATTTGAAAAGAACAGCAATGATTGACTGAGGAATTAATTGTGTCTATGAGAAAGGTTAGAGAGGAATCTTTTTGGTCTAGGAAATAGAAGATTTAATTCAAGAATACAAAAGGATGAAATAATGGTGTTTCCCTCCCTTGATGAAAAAAAATTAAAAGGAGGTCCAGCCTGAGAGACCTGACTGTGTATACATATAGTAGGAGTACAGAAGTTAGGGAACTCTGGTGGCCTCGTTTGTGTGAACGAGTTAGGCTGACAACCCAAAGGTAGATAGTTCAATTCTGCCAGTTTCCCCACAAGAGGAAGATGAGCATTCTCCTCTGAAAACCCACTGGAGGAGCAGATATGGATTGATTCTGACTCAAACTCAATGAGTAAAAGAGAAGTGAGGATATTGAAATACAAGGTAAAGGGGTTGAAATACAAAGTTTACAGAGAAATCAGATGCAATCTCTTTTTCAAATAGAATGGACACTTTGTCTTTTAAAAATCTTATTTGATGACTTGATATTTTCCAAGGTCTTCTTTGGTTTTTCTATTCATAGTTATTTTTAAAAAAAGATTTTTAAACTTCCTAGTTTCAAATAATTTTAGACTTTCCTGTAATTTTACAGAAGAATATTAAAATAGGCTAAATTTTCACCTTTCACCTAACCACACACCCTCAATATTAATATCTTACATGAACATGGTTCATGATACTTTTATCAAAATTAGTACATTAACACTGGCACCATACGCTTTTACTTGATTTCCCAAGCTTAGTAAGTTAGTTCTGCTAAGAATCCAGTTTAGGGCCTTACATTTCATTGAGTGAGTCATGGTTCTTTAAACTGCACTTTTGATTCTCAAGGTAGAGAGTCCTTAGATCAAATTGATTATGTTCCTTGACTGTTCTGTGATTTTAATGTTCTGTACCTTTGTGTGCACATTACTTACTGACCAGGTGCAGTAGATGTTCTAAGGCTCCCTCTTCCTTGGTCTCCTTCCTGCTGTCTGTACTGTCCAATTCACAGTCCCTCTATGTCTCCTCTGCGCCCCGCTTCCTCCAGCCTCCACGCTTTGTGCCCTGCTCCCTCTGGAGACTTCTTACCTCTGAAGACAGACAACCTGTCTACACAAAGGATATCAGTGGAAATGTGTAATTTTCACTTTCCCTTACATAATTCAGGCCCTTAGAGAAAACACATAAGCAGAGGTTGTCAAGTCGATCTGACAGCACTGCTAATGTCATATTCCATTTATATTGTAACATAAACAGGGTGAATATTTTAATTTATTCTTGGAGTGTAGCATTAAGTAATCACATTCTGCCCTTCCCAATGCTTATCATTTGAGATTGTCAAGGTTCCTTTTTGAAAGTAATCATTTGTTTCAACTAAGCTATTGGTGAAATGAATGTGGAAAAATTTAGTTTATCTCTCAGAGACTATTACAGTCCATGAATGGGCTGTAGAGTGGTTTTTTTCATTTGTTTTATTTTTGGCAAACTGTACTTGTTTGTTTACAATTGTATTTTACAGAAAGTAACACAAGCATCTTTATAGTAATATTTTATGAAAAAAGTCCTATGACTGAAGTGGGTGAAAAATCAGACTTTAGAATATTTCGAAAGGGGGTAAGAAGAAAAGGAAACGATGCAATATATAGAGTGTTTTTGCTGGTTAACTACTAAGGTTATGCATGAAATATTTCATTTAAAATGTTTTGGGGTTTTTTCCCCCTAGAGGAGAAGAACTTAAAAGTACTGCATGATTACAAAAAGTTAAAGAACAATTTCTCTGGTATTTGACATCAGGAATCTATACCATCAGATAGTTCTGACTTACAAATTTTAGTGAAAAATTATTGGAGCTATAATGTTAAATACCTTCAAGTTTTACAACCAATATTCTGCATCACATAGTAATTTAGGAAACAAAATTTACTATGAGTTGTCTTTGTATCATTCTTATTTTTATTTACTTGTACTTTCTTTTTTTGTTCAAACTCTTTCTTTTCCCCTTTTATCCCCAGGGTCCGTTTCATCCTGGTTATTATTCCTTCTGCCTTTGCCTGTCTCTGTTTCACAAGCCATTCTTTCATGCATCATTCCATGCCCTGTTAGGTTTCCCTGACAAGACTGCTTGCTGGGCACTTTCCCGCCACCTCCTCCATTCTTTCCTTACACCTCTGCTTGTTCGTGGGAAGTGCTCTGGCTGACAGAGTGTGTAACCATAGGGACAGTTAGTGCCAACTGCATACAAAAAACATCACTCTGGGAAAAAACAAAAAGCGAGAGACAAGCAAAGCAAAACAACACATTGCTTGGTCCTTTCATGGGATCTTAACAGAAGGCGACCAATGTTTTCTGATAGTTAGAAATTTATTGCGTGGAATCAAATCTCATAGAAAGAAACCGACTATTCCTGTCTACAGGAAGGTGTGGTTTACTGAATCATTCGAGGAGGAGATTCAAGAAGGCAGCAGAATAAAGAATGGAATAGTGTCCTCATTCACCCAAACTCTGGCAAAATCCTCCTATACAACTCCCTACAGAGGATATTACTTCCCTACCAACCCCTTCCTTTATCAAAAGCTTTGGGAAATGCAAGTGGCTCCATTTACTTGTCTATTAAATTGAATATGTATACAATGTCAATCTCAAGTATGTTTTTAAATTATTGCACATAGAATGTGATTCCTCAACACAATGAGATCCTTCAGGAGACCATGGCAAAGAGCTGTACGTAGAGAGGGTTGCGGAAGGTGGCGAGTTAACTTCACTTGGGTAAATGTTTGACCAATGGATATAAAAGGCATGATTTGACGGTGGTACATCTCTCCACTTTTCTGACTCCTTTCCTGGACAGTGCTGAATTCACATCTCTTGAAAGATAGGAACTTGACACTAAACAGAAGCCAGGTGGTTGAAGGAAGTTGATCATAACCCTTCTTTCTTCTTTACTTCACTCAACTTGTAACACTCTTGTTTCCGTGGAATTCTACTCCCTAATAAAACAGCAGATTTTCTTTTTACTCCCTAATAAAACAGCAGATATTTCCCCTCCCTGCCCCCAAGACTGCTTTCTGAAGGATTAAGTCACAAACCTTATATTTCTTTATTCTCTTGGAAATCTCATCCACTAATTTGGTATCATTTTCCATCTTGTGCAGACAATTTCCAATTTTACATCTCTAAACCACATTTTTTCTTTGCATTTCAGATGTTGTTTTTACAAACTGCCATTCAGTCCATTCCATTTCATAGTGATTCTATCTGCAGCAGATTGAAATGTAGGCTGGTCTTGAGCCAGTCCCATAATCTCTAATCTCTGCTGTCTTTGAGCCCAATACTATAGCTGCTGTGTCAATCCATCTCACTGAGAATCTTCCTCAAACTATGATATGTCAAACTTCTCTGCTGCTGTTGTTAAGTGTATCAAGTCACAGAGGACTCATTTCGACCCTATGAACAAATGAGCTGAACACTTGTATAACTTTGACAAACTTCTCTAGAATTGAAATAACTATCTTCCTTTGCCACCTAGGCACCTAAGTTAGATTGAATTGTCATTAAAATTTGTCAAGTGTATGTCAAAAACGTTGTAGGGCCACCAATTTCTTTCTACTCCTACTACTATAGTAAAATTCTTTCAGCATCTTTCTACAGATCTTCTGGCCATCTATCTTAAACCTCTGAAATCCATACTCCACATTCAAGCCAGACTAATGTTCCCCAAATAAAAACTTCTGGTTTGTTACCCTGCTTAAAGTTTTTCAATAGCTTTGAGAGAAAATCCAAACTCCTTAATGTGGCTCCAGTGAATATTACCTCCTTTCTTCTTGGGTCCTAGATCTTGATATCACTCCTTTGCCTTCTACCTGCCATGATGAATATCTTTGAGCTCCTAAGAAGAGCTAAGCATTCTTTCACTCACATTCTTTCAGTCCTTTAAGTATGTTGGTTGTCTCGCTATAGTTTTCCTTTTTTTTTTTTGCCTCTGATTTTATTAATTCTTTCAATCTTAATATGAATTATACTCACCAAGTAGAATTTGTGTTCAAGACTGGGTATAGTCTTTGAGTAGGCTTTTATCTCCAAATTGGGGGTTATAGTAATTGAGATGCTTCTAGACCACAGAGTTGAAAGTTATCAATATCACTTATTATAAAGATTAAAGGGATGGTAGGTGGTGGAGAGGAAAAAAAACTGATCCTGGTGCTGAAGGCATTTGAGGAAGGTGAGGGTCTTGAAGATCAATTACACACAACAAAGTGAGGATTCTGCTTTGACAG
Organism: Elephantulus edwardii; assembly: GCF_000299155.1. Classification (NCBI taxonomy): domain Eukaryota; kingdom Metazoa; phylum Chordata; class Mammalia; order Macroscelidea; family Macroscelididae; genus Elephantulus; species Elephantulus edwardii. The sequence goes on along the minus strand of NW_006399920.1, from coordinate 5,250,533 downwards.
GGAAGATCTATTACAGATTACCAGGGTTAAATTTATTCCCTGAGCTGCCGAATCAGTGACTAGTGCAGCAAGAACAGTAAAATAAGGGCTGCCTTTGATCTTCAGGCCTAATGGTTCACTTGTAATAGGGCCTCAGCTATATCCAGAGAGAGCTCAACAGCTACAGTGGAATCATTAAGTTGTGCCATCAATACAGGGCAACAGAATTGCAGAGATAGATGTTCTAACACTTCTGAGCACAGATTAGAAAGAATGAGTTCTTCCACAAAGACAACTGACGTTGTTGTTGACTGCTGTCAACCCATGGTGACCCCATACACAACAGAATGGAAGGCATTCAGTCCTTGCACTGTACCCACGATCAGTCACCAACTGGACCACTGCGAGACACAAGGTTTTCGCTCATTTTTTTGGAAGCAGATCTCCAGGTCTTTCTTCCTTATTCACTGTAGTCTGAAAGCATCACTGAAACTTGCACCATGCAAGCTTCTACCGATGGGTGGTGGCTGCACATGAGGAATATTGGCCAGGAACCCAGCCAGGTCTTCTTCCAAGAGGGGAAAAAAGTCTGCCACTAAAGCACTGCTATCCTCCAAAGACAAGGAGCTTTGGTAGCCTAGTGGATAGGGAGTCACACTGCCAATCCCAAAAAGAGTAGGTCAAATCCACCAGCTGCTCTGAGAGAGAGAGATAATGTATAGTCTCCCCTTGTGTTATTTACAGCCTCTGAAAACCCACTAGATAATCAGCTATGAGGCAGTTCTGACTACATGGCAGTGAGAGCGAGAGTGACCAATTCTCTGATTCAATCAAAACAACTTCTTTCTGCTCACTCAGAGCAGACTTCTAGCTGACAGCTGACCCTCCAGCAAGTTTTCAGAGACTGTAAATCGTACATAAGGAGGAGAGTGTTTATTATTCCCTGCAGAGTAACTGGTAAATTAGAACCCTTGTCTTTGATTTGACAGCACAACTCCTTTCCCACTAGGCCAGCAAAACTCTTTTAGGAATGACAGGAAAATTCAACATTTAGTGGATGCCAAGCTGATAGAAATAGATACTAATCTTGCTTGGATCCGCAATCAACGGTATTGGTACCAGTAGTCAAAAGATCAGGAAATGTATTGCACTGGGCAAGTCTGTTGTCTAGGACCTCTCAATCACTGAGGAGCTATGTCAGATGTCAGATTGAAAACTAATTTAGGTCTTTCAATCATTTGCTATGCATACAAAAGCTGGACAATGAATAAGGACGACAGAAGAATTGGTGCCTTTGAATTGTGATGTTGGAGAAGAGCATTGAATGTCCCATGAACTGCCAAAGAACAAATAAAATAAATATATCTTGGAGAAAGTAAAGCCAGAGTGTTCCTTGGAGGCAAAGATGACAAATCTTCATCTCAAAGCCTTTGGTCACGTTGCTAGGAGTGGATATTCCTTGGAAAGGGACATGATGCTTGGAAAGGTGGAAGGTCAACGAAAGACAGGAAGACCCTCATCAAGGTGGACTGACACAGTGACTGCAGCAACAAGCTCAGGTATGTTGGAGATAATAAGGATGGCACAAGATATGACAGGGTTTGGATCCTTTGTTCTAAAGTTGCTATGAGTTATACCCAACTTGATGGCACCTAACAACAACAACAACAACAAATTCAACTTAGATATAAATACATAAATTGAAAACAATAAAGGGTACCTTTAATACCACTAAAAATAAGATTAATCCTTTTGAAATATCTGTGCTGCCTGGACATGTACACCCCAGTAGTAGTCATCAGCTGTGTTAACAACTCATGACAAATACAGCTGGCTGCTTACTACGGAATATCTTGGAATCCCCGAAACAACAAAATGATTTCAGCTTCACTCTTAAACCATATTTTTGTTCTTTTGTGAAAGTACTTATTTATGAAAAAAATATATAAATGCAGTAAGACACCATATCTGCTTTGTTGGAGTCCCTTGGGATTATAGGTCATTGGCTCACTAAATGTAGTGTCATTAGTCTAGAGAGGCTATTCCTTGGAGAAGGGCATCATGGTTGGGAAGATGGAGGGTTGGCCAAAGTGAAAAAGACCCTCTACCAAGTGGACTGACAGATTGACACAGTGACTGCAGCAATGGGCTCAACTGTGAGGATGGCACAGGCTAGAACAGGGTTCAGATCTGTTGTTCACAGGTTCTCTATGAGTCATACTTGACTCAATGGCACCTAACAACAAGAGGTTGTTAAAGAAGAAATACCCTTGAGTTCTTTGGCCTTGTGGTTTCCAGACTAGATGAACCCTGAATTCTATATTTACAAATTCTGCTGCATTCATTGATAACATTTTAGATGAAACTTTACCACCTTTGTCTCCATCTCCATTTGTAAGTTCCATTACTTGAAAGAATTGGCTTCTCTGTCTGTGGTGAATAGTTCTGTGTTGTTTTTTGATTTCCATGTGTAAATTTTTGTGTCTCAGCGAATCGACTCACTGTAAGCAGTGTGTGGTAAAAAAAAAAAAAAAATCTCTCTTCCTGAAGCACTTTGATGCTTACTGGTTCAAGTCTCTGAGCTGTTAAAGTACAGTGTGTTAGGAAAGTTATTTGGCAATTTATTCCTTATCAAAACCCCGAGAGGTAGTTCATCCTCGCTTAGCACACGAGCACGTTTCTAAATGGCTTTTCTGAGGTCTTATCGTGAGTCAACAGCAGAACTAGGAGAAGAAACAGCGTACCTGGAGGGCTAGGTTTTTGTCCAAATCTCTCTCAGGCTATCCTTCCTCTCAAAGAATATTATCTTTTGTTTCCAGGATAAATAGATCAAAATAATTGACTCTAAATTACATTTGTGGCGCAGTTCACCATAGAAACAACACAGTAATGAAGTAAATGGAAAACCAAGCACCTCAGTGAGCTCATCATTCCCTGACCAGCATGGCTCCCAAGACAGGGAAGGATTTAAAGTCACATTCTACAGTGTGTGCCCGGGACAGAAGTGCTCAAAGAAAGCAGAGAGGATGTGAAAAAAGATGGGGAGAAATAAGTAGAAATCTCACTGCAGTTGGGAAAAGAAAAGTTAACTCCAGGGAGATTTGTGAATTGCGGTCCTCAGAGGGCTGCCAAGGCATTCTCAGGGCTGACAAACAGAGAGAGAAAGAATCCTTCAGAGTAGAAAGACAAAATTGGAGCTGCTCTGTGGGAGCCTTTAGAGACCCAGAGAGAAAAATACCTCTTTCAACTCTGGGATGCCTGCCTAGTTGGAAGAGTGGGAAGTGTTCCTGGCTTGAAGCCTGGGCCTGAGGTTTAGGGAGAGTTGTAGAAGGATGAGGCACCATGGAAGACCAGGGATTGAGAGGCCTAGACCCATGAATCCTTCAAGGCTCAGGAAGAAGTGGTATGAAAAAGCCCACAATTTTAAAGAGCTGAAGGGAAGCTAGAGAAGGCCAAAGGAACACTTGGAACTAACTGAGGAGAATAATCTGAGGAGGGCAAGCCCTTTTGGCAAGACTTTAAAACTGTAGCTATAATTTCACCTCATGTCCCTAGCACTTACTCAAACCACTGAAATATCTCTCTCAATTTTATGGAAACCTTTTGTGTGACTGATATCCCATAATTCGGTTCCCTTTTATTTATCTGTATATAATAACACATTGTTTCCTGGAGTGAAAGGACCATTGAATTTTCAGGCAGCACAGAAAAATTACACTTTTCAACTGATAATATAATACCTTTTTTTTTCTTTTAACAACTGTCAAAAATCCATTATTGAAAAATCAATTCCATACCTGATTTCCGACAACAGATTAGAGATAACTCAGCAAGTGATTTTCAGGATACAGTGGAGTGTGCTTTCTTATTTTGGGGACTAGACATTCTCCAAGCATTTTTATTACATCTCTGTCCTTTTCTCCCCCATACCTAGCTGAAATTCACACTTGTAACATAACTACGCTATTTACCTCCATTTATAAAGACATGTTTTCTGATTCTAGCGTGAAATGAAATCTCCTTTTCATAAGGGTTTTAAGAGGTTGATCTGCATTTTCCTAATGATTATGTTTCCTTTTTAATGTATTTCTTTGCCGTTCATATACTTAGCACGTCTGATGGAACAGCTAAAACTTTAAAAAATAATAGGAACACCCCCACCACCAACTTGATATTAGTAACTTCTGGTAAAGTGTAGAGCCACTGGGATTTTATACATTGCTTATTGAGATGATTAATGAGACATCCACTCTACAAAATGATTTGGAAGTTTCCTATATAGTTAAAAATATATTTATGCCTCAGCAATTCTACTTCCAGGTATTTACTCTGGAGAAATAACTATGTACTGTGGCTGGAGGAAGGTAAAGTAACTCAAGTGAGACTTGAATGTGAATGGTGAAATTCAGCCAGCAGTGCTGACAAACACTTGTGTTCACGCAAAAAAAAATAAATAATAATGTATTAATGTTTAAGCAACATCATTAATAATTACCCCTAGCTGGGAACAACCTAAACTTCTTTTAATGGAATGACTTTATTGACAACACTGAATTCACATGATAGAGCATTACTCAGCAATAAACAGAAACACACTCTTGGCATACAGAACAAGATAGATGCCTCTGAAATGTCTTTGGCTAAAGGAAACATAAGATGGTATATCTGGAATGACTTACTTCTCTGACATTCTATACAGAGCTAGGCAATAATGCCAGAAAACAGGTATGATTGTTGGAACTTACAAGTGAGGGAAAGGTATGATTACAAAGGACCAACAAATGTGAATTTCGGGGTGATGGATCTCTATATCTTGATTGTGGTAATGATTACATGAATCTATGAATCTTTCCAAATTCTTACAACTGTTGTTTTTGTTGTTGTTAAGTGCCATCGAGTCACAGTCAACACATAGCGACCCTATGAAGGAGAGTCCTCAACGCTTGGGTGCCTTTCATCCTCTCTCCAGGTTCATAGGGTTTCCGGAGGCAAGCTATTATGGAAGTGGACACCACTCCTTCAAAGCTTGTTTTAATCAGGGAGCTCCACCCCACTCTCTGTCCGCACTGGGTAACCAACCATTAATGCATTTGACACATCAGTGTCACAGTGTTCAGCCTCACAGCAACCACAAGTGACAGCTGTACGGCAACTTGTACACCAGAGGACCTAGACGACCTAGAGGAATGTCTGAACAAAAACAATGAAAGACTGGCCCGAGGGCAGCAGGCTTGACCTTTCAGTGTCTTACCAGCCCCGCACGCCCAAATGCTGGCAAACTCCTTGCCCCAGACCCCCAGTTCATCTGGCAAGTCCACTCTGCCAACCCCCTCGTGGGCTCAAAAAACCACCACTGTAGCAACTGTTAATGTTTGTTTCACTCTTAATCATGGCTCTGACTGCTCATAGCAGAATAAACTGCTGCCCAATTTTGTGCCATTCTCAAAGTCTCTTCCGGGCCTAAATTTATTTTTTCAATAACTGTGTCAACCCATTGCCTTGAAGATCTTCCCCACCTGTGTTGACTCTCCATTTTTCTAAGCATAATGTCCTTTTTACAGGGACTAGTTAGTCCCTTCTGATAATATGCCCTAGGAGTGTGAGAGACAGAGTCTTCCTTTGCTTCTAAGTTGATCCTTGCTTCTAAGGAGCACCCATATTGCAATTCTTCTAAAGTCCATGATGTGGATTAAACCGTCTTTATTGATGTTAGAATTCAAAGGCATCAATTTTTCTTTCCTCTTCTTTATCCATTTTCTGACTTTCACATGCACATGAAACACTTGAAAATATCATGGCTTGGGTCAGGTGCACCTTAATCATTAAACTGACATCTTTGCTCATTAGCACATCAAAGAGTTCATTGGCAGCACATTTTTTTTTCACTGTAACAAGTCTTTTGATATTCTTGTTTGTTGTTCCTGTGGGTGTTGGATTATGGATCCACATCAAATAAAAGCCTTAACAAATCCAATCCTTTTTCCATATATCACCAAGTCATTTACTGGTCCAGTCGTAAGGGTTTGTGTTTTCTTTATTTTGAGGTGTAATTCAAACTAAAAGTTATAGAATGCTCTTCTTCAATAAGTACTTCAGGTCTGTTTCATTTGTAGCAACCAAAGTCCTGTCATCTGGGAGACTCAACACTTTTTTTGGTTAGCAGCCAAGTAAGTTAACTATTAATGTACAAACAACTGAAAAAAAAAAAAAGGAAAGGAGTAGGAGTAGGAGGAAAGGGAGTTTTAATGAAAGTAAATGAAAAGAAATAAATGTAAGGGAGTTTTTGTTAGCCAAGTAAGTACATGTGACTCTTGCTCAGATAAACTCCTTATGTAGCCACACCTTATCTATTTTGACTATTACATTCTCTTTTGAAATACTAAATTTTCCCCTTTTTAACGGCTTGGAAAGGTGGTATTTAGACTCAGGATTTCTCTAGTCATTCTATGAAAAGACAACTGATGACAAATACCATTATTGCAAATATCATTTTACATTAAAGTTTTGTTGTATTTACTCTTCTCTTTCAAATTCGGCCTGTTTTTATAATTTGCCTCTTTTAAAATTGATTTTCATTCTATCACTCATATGTACTTTGTCTTATAACATCAAATATAATTGTACAATGCCATTATTTGCCTTGTCTATGGAAACCTCACATTTCTTTCTCCATGCCCATCCATTTGCTAATCTTTGCTCCTTCTTCCTCCTACTCCAGGTTCAACCTTTCATCAAGGATGACCCTCTGCAATTATTTCAATTATTACTTCTTGCCCCGTTCCTCTTGCCATTTGGTTACTCATGCATGTCCTTCTGTTCCAGGTTGCTAATTGCAATACATATAATATCTAGCCATTGATTCATTTCAGATTGACCTTGCTTCATATGTTCCAATACAGTGCGTTATTTTTCTATTATTTTCCATCTTTCCCTGCCACTCCACCTTCCCTTAACCATGCTAATTCTTTAACAGTGACCTTATACAGTATTCTTTTAAAACAAAATTCTAATACATGCTTGTTTTGTTTGATCTTAATGAGTCAGACTGAGGTTGGTTAAGTCTACAATGTCAACTGAGGAGACATCCTTCTCCACCTCAGCCTTGTATCTGCTCAGTGATTTATTTGCATCTATTAAGTCTTCTAGAGCGAGGAAAGGGAACTTACGTGTAGATATTATAGCCAAGATTTGGAAGCAACCCACATGCCCACTAATAACTATAGCACAGTCATATGACTGAATAGTGTTTGACAATTGTAATGAATTGTCTGAACCCATTTACATGTCTGAACAAAACTTGTGAAAACTTATTTGGAATGAAAAATGTATTCAGAAAAGACACTTAATTTATTTAATAACTTTAATTTCATGAAATATTTATGGAAATGTATGGGAAAATATGTAACTGGTAAACATTTAAAGTGCAATATAAAAATGGATATGATAGTTTCAGTAATCACTTTTAAGGAAAAAAGAGGAATTAGATGTGAAAAATCTTCAGCAATATGCTGGTTTTTTGTGAAAATAATCTGAATGTGACAAAATGCTAGTATGTGCTGAATCTTGATGGTTTAAACGAAGCATTAGTTATATATTTTCTCCATGTTTGAAATATTTTAACGTTGTTGTTATGTGGTATCGAGTCACTGCAACTCATAGAGATCCTATGTACAACAGCTCTGAATGCTGCTCTATTCCAAGCCAACTTTATTGTCTCTGACACACCTATCCCCATTACCTCAGTCACTGGGTCCACCCATCTCACTGAGGGTCTTCCTCTCTTGCGCTGTCCCTCCACCCTGCCAAGCATGATGTCTCACAACATGCCCAAAGCATGTCATGCAGAGCTTCAAAATCCTTGTCTGCAAGGAGCAGGCCAGTTTCATCCTCTCTAGGATACAGATCTTTTAGGATACAGATCTATTTTTTCTCTTAGTTGTCCATGGTATATTCAATACTCTTCCCCAGCACCAAAGCTTGAAAAGATCAATTATCCTTCTATCATTCCAAGTCGTCCAGCTTTCTGATCAACACTCTTGGTACCAGCAGTCAGGAAATTAAAAGACAAATTGCATTGGGCAAGTCTGCTGTCAAAGACCTCTCCAAAGTACTGTAGAGCAGCGATGACAGTTTGGAGACTGATGTGTGCCTGATACAGGCCATTGGTCTTTGCAATTATTTGCTATACATCAGAGAGCTGGACAATGACAACTCGACAGCACATAACAACAACTGTTCCCTTGCTCTGTTTGCACAACATCCTCCTGGTCTAAGTTTCTCATGAGCACAATTAAGTGCTCCACACAGTCAGAGTAAATAAAGTACAAATAAACATTCTTCTGGTATTCTTTACTTTCAGCCAGTATCCATCTGACACCAGCAATTATATTTCTGGTGCCACTGCCTCCTCTAAATCCTGCTTGAACTTCTGGCAGTTCCATATTTATGTATTCTTATAGCCATTTTTAAATGATCTTCAGAAATATTTTGCTTTTATGTAATATTAATGATATTGTTTGAATATTTCCACATTCTGTTGAATCACTTTTCTTGAGAATGGGAACAAATAGGGACCACGTCCAAACCATTGGCCACGCAGTTGCCCTCCAGATTTCCTGGCATAAACTGATGAACACATCCAGGATTGCATCTATTAACTGAAACAGGTCAATTAATATTCCATTGATTCCTTATTTGTTTCCAATGCCTTCAATGCAGCTTCCACTTTCTCCTTCATTTCCATTGGCTCCTGCTCATATGATACTTTCTGAAATTTTTCAGTGTCAATCAATTCTTCTTGGTACAGTGATTCTGTGTATTTCCTCCATCTTCTTTTGATGCTTTCTGGGTCATTCAATATATTGCCTATAGCATCTTACAATATTGTGACTCAAAGGCTTGCATTGTTTTTCAAGTCTCTCAGCTTGAGAAATGCAGAGTAAGTTCTTCTCTGTGAGATAACACAGGTGAGTAGGACAGGAAATCAGAAGTTGTACTGAACTGGGAAAATCTGCAGTTAGGGACCTCTCTAAATTATGGAGGAGTAATGAAGTCAGTTTGAGGACTAAGATGTGTCTAATTCAAGTCATGGTCTTTCTGATCACTTGCTATGCTTCTGAGAGCTGAACAATAAATAAAGATGACAGATGAATTTACACCTTTGAACTGTGGTGTTGGAGAGGAGCACTGAACATCCCATGGACTAGCAAAAGCATAAACAAATATGTCTTGGAGAGGGTGCAGCCAGAGTGCTCTTTGGAGATAAGAATGATGAGGCTTTGCCTCACAGACTTTGAGCATATTGCTAGCAGGGGCTGTTCCTTGGAAAGGGGCATGATGGCCATCAAGACAGTAGATTGACAAAGGAGAGGAAGACTCTCAACCAGATGTATTGACACAGTGACTGCCACAATGGGTTCTAATGTGTCAGGTAGTGTGAGGATGACAAGGAGGTTCAGCTCTGTTGTTCATAGGATAACTATGGGTTGTAACTGACTTGAGCACACCTAAGAACAATAGTTTCCAGAGCTGTTCCTCAGTAATGATTTCACCCTTTGTGAAATGATGCCAGAACAGAAAAGCACAGGCGTATCTGAAGACATCAATGGATATCCTCTTTTCCTTTCTAGGACTGTGTTGGTAGACTTTCCATGCTGTGTGACAGTGTGCATTTCTCTCCATTACATCAATTACTCTTAGTACTGTAATTACATGTTGGCACAGTGAGTCTCTTCAAGAAGTTTTGAACTCTAAAATCAATGACCTGAGGATTTGGGGCTTTTTCTTAACCTTTTAATCTTCAAAATTTAGCAAAATTTCCAGAAACCAATAGATGTTAAAATAAATGTTTTTGAATGAAATTACTTGAATGAATTAATATATGAAGCAGAATTCATTTGGGGGTCTACGAAAGTCCAGCAACACTGCTATGAACATTGGTGTACAAATCTCCGTTTGTGTCTCGGGTCTAAAATAGCAGCAGCATTATTCACAATCACAAGAACATGGAAACAGCACAAATGTCAAACCACAATTAAATAGATTGAGAAGGTATGGTACACAATGGAATATTATGCAGAACATAGGAGCAATGGTTTTGACAATTACTACCTAACTTGGGAGCAACTGGAGAACATTATTCTAAGTGAACTAACTCAGTCCTATAAGGACAAATACTGTATAAGACCATTATTGTAGAATTAGACAACTAGCACAACGTGTTTGAGGATCTAAGGGGGGGGTAAAAGCAGAGGGGTCAACATAGGGTCAAACAATTTAATGGATGGAGTTAGGAGTGGGTAAAGGAAATACAAAATATCTGGTGTGAAAAACAATGCATACAAATTTTATAAGTCAACCAGTATAAAATAAAAATTGTATTTTAAAAAAAAAAAAACAGGTCCAGCAACAAACATTAACGAGGCTTACTGTTCTAATCGACTGTGAAGATGGTACCACTATTAAAGGAACTGGATGTTATTGAAGACTTGACCTACTTCAGATAAGCAAAGTCCCCAAGAAAAAAAACAAAGTGTTAAGGAGTCCTACAATAATACACTGTGGCTGACTCCGAGAAGAATGGGAATCCCAGCACACTTGGTTGTGCTTATGCAAAACCTACACTTGGGCCAGGAGGCAGTCATCAGAACAAAACAAGGAAACACTCTGCATGGTTCATATTTGGGAAGGGTGTGAGAATGTGTCCTATCTCCATATCTTTTCAATCTATGTGCAGAACAGATTATCTGGGAGGCTGGGCTTTATGAAGAGAAGTGTGGGATCAAGATTGGTGGAAGATTCATCAATAATCTGCATTATGTAAATGACAATAACCCTGCTTGCTGAGACAGAGGAGGACCTGAAGCACTTGCTGCAGAAGGTCAAGGACTGTAGCCTTCAATATGGATTGAAGCTCAACTTCAAGAAAACAAAGATTTTCACTACTCGGCCGATTGGCAGCATAATGATGGATGGTGAAGAGATTGAGACAGCTTCAGTTTGCTTGGTAGTATAATCAACATTCTTGGTACCAGCAGCCAGGAAATTAAAAGATGAATTGCATTAGGGAAAGTCTGCTGACAGAGTCCTCTCCAAAGTACTGAAGAGAAACGATGTCAGTCTGGAGATTAAGATGTACCTAATTGAGGCCATGGTCTTTGCAATTATTTGCTACACTTCAGAAAGCTGGCCAATGACTAGGGATGATAGAAGGCGAACTGATGCCTTTGAACTATGGTGCTGGAGAAGAGTGTTGAATATACCATGGACTGCCAGGAGAACAAACAAGTTCATCCTGGTTAGGGTGAGACCAGGCTGCTCCTTGGAGGCAAGGATTCGGAAGCTTCATCAGACATACTTTGGACCTGTTGCAAGGTGAGATCAGTCCTTAGAGAGGGATATCATGCTTGGGAGGGTGGAAGGACAGTGCAGGAGAGGAAGACCCTTGATGAGGTAGATTGATATAGTGACTGGGGTAATGGGTATTAGGTATGTTGGAGACAATAAGATTGGCACAGGATAGAGCAGGGTTTAGGGTGGTTGTGCATAGGGTTGCTCTGAGTTGCAGGTGACTCAAAAGCACATAACAACAACCCTCCCTGGAAGAGTCTCATTAATTCTTCCCTCTTGAATATCATGGAGAACTCTGGTGGCTTAGTCTGCAGGGATTTGTGCCGGTTCCCCAAATGCAGTATATTCATGGGGCTTTAAACTCATCAGCTGCTCTGCCAGAGGAATATGGGCAATCTCTTGTGTGATTTACAGCCTCTGAAAACCCAAGGTAGGTCAGCTGTGAATTGGTTCTGACTTGATGTTAAGAAGTTGTTTAATTTCTTGGGTCCTTCCTTCTGCAACAGCCTGATAAAATGACCAAGGACTTAAAGAATTTGGGCTCAGTTTAAGCCTTAGACAAAAGAATTTTCTCATTTCTCCTCTCAGATGAAGTGATGGATTTGGTTCCATGATCCATTCTGTCTCAACAGCTTCTGATTGTTAGGTTTTTTCATACTCTGAATTTAAGTGGACATTATTTGGCTCCAACATGTTCACTTAATATTACACTCATTGCTATGAAGTTGGAATCTACTCATAGCTTACTCTCCAACAGGTTGTCAGAGCTGTAAATCACATGGGAGGATCCACCTTTCTTCTGTGGAGCTGCTGCTGGTGAAATCCAATTGTAAAGAGGTGCAGCCATTGGTTTAGCAGTGCAACTCTCTACTGACTAGGCCACTGAAGCTTAGGTGCTAGCTAGTATGTTCTTGCGATTGCTATTGTAATGTGCCATCAAGTTGATGACTCATAACCACCCTATGAAAAACTCTGAGCCCTGTCTTATCCTGAGCCAACCTCACAGTCTCTGACACACCTGAGCCCCTCGCCACAGTCAGTTTGCCAATCCAGGGTCCTCTTCTTCAGCGCTGATCCTCCACCCAAGCATGATGTCCTTCTCCAAGGTCTGGCTCCTCCTGGTAACATGTCCAAATTATGTTAGACGGAGCTTCAAAATCCTTGCCTCCAATGAGCAACCTCTCCAGACTAGACTTGTTTCTTCTCTTGGCAGTCCATGGTATGCTCAATACTCGTCTAGATTTTATTATTTATTATAATTATTAGTTTTACCTTATATGTTTGTGCTTAGTATTTTATATATACTTGTTATACTTTCAGGGCAAGTGCTATTAAGCAAGAGGTGTGTGTATGTGTATTTGCAGCCCAAGAAACCTAAGGGAGTGTCACTATGAGTCAGGAGTAATCATAATTAGCTTGAGTTTGGGAACATACATCCTAAAACTATAATAATATGCAAATCTATTAATGAAACATATTGTTGAGCTTTGTAAAGTTCTCTAAAATAAACAAATCTCTTGTATGGATTCAAGAGAAATAGTTTTCATGATTGTCAGCAAGTTTCTGATCTTTTTCCCCAAAAAACAATGTGATGGTTGTAAGCCTGATTGCCTTTCTCAGAATCTTTTCTTTAGTGGGTTTGGTTTTTGGTTTGTCTTTTTGTTTTTTTTTTCCTTCCTGTTTTCAAAATCTTTGGCTTTTCCTCCAGGCAACGAAATAAAACTAATTCTTCTAGCAGTGGGGCCCCAGTTTCTAACTCTTGGTTTGCAAACTCTACTCTTCCTTTAAACCAAATTTCTTTGACTTCCTGTGGCTTCTAAGAATTTACCTGCGGATATATTCTTTTTAGTGAAAATTACTACCAGTACCCAAAAGACTTTACCTCTCAGAAACAAATATTTAATTGCATGCAGTCTTCAGTTTTAAATATTGTACCAGGCTGATCCCTACCCATTTAATTGGTCAGAAGGAGATTTATCCACAGTTCTCTGAGGATGACTTTGGACTATAAAGCTTTGTTTTTAATATTTAACATTGTCCTTCATGTGTGTAGAAATCAGGATAAGGTTTTTGACAAATGATGTATTATATTTAACATTCAACAGTATTATATAGTATAATTATTATTGGTTTGGTTTTAAATATAAAAATTTTATTTGATTAAAAGCCTGACTTTGGCAGTTGATTTTTACATGTATTTGTCTTTCTCCAAGTCACAGAAGATCTATTTTTGCATTTTCCATTATCTTTGAAAATAATATGATGACTTAGAAATTTTCATTTGCTCCGTTGTGTACTGTTGAGTTAGAACTGACGCTTAGCTGATCTTCTGGCGGGTTTTCAGAGGCAGTTAATAGTACGGGACATTGCCCAATCTTCTCCTGCAGACCAGCTGGTAGCCTCAAACCCTGTACCTTTGGGATTGCAGTGCAGCTTCTTGTCACTGTTCCATAAATGCATCATTAAGTGTGAAATTAAAGCTATGGTTCTTCCACGGATATGAAAATAATCCCTAGGCCAACAGCCAATGGCATATATATCTGTGGTACCAAAAGGTGTTTTTGGTGGTTTTGTTTTGTTTTTTTAAAGGGAAAACAGCTTTCTATTTTTTTTTTAACAGACCCAAAATGTTAAGATTTAACCGCTTTCTTTTTGTTCATTAGTTCTCCCTAGTGGCTTTAAGGGGCACTGGTGGCCTAGTAGGTAAGAAGTTACACTGTGAACCCAAGGCATGTGGTTGAATTCACCAGCTGCTCTGAGGGAGAAAGATGAGCAATCTCTTCCCTCGCCGTGTACACAGTGATGGTGGGGATCACTCCTGCTGCGCTCATGAGCAGGACAGCCGCCGGTGCTGAACACGTTCCACTCACTCATTATTTGCTTCTTGTGCTTCTGTCACCCCCCTCTCAGCACCTGCTTGTGCCAGCACCTGTTCCTCTTGCCTCAACACACAGATCCAGCAGCAGGAACAGCAATGGCAAGGATAACCAGAAACAGGCTCGCCTAGGTTTAAAAACAGGGTTTACATACATCCAAGTCACAGGATGCTCCGTTTTACAGATATCATGGATGGTGAACAATGCATCCAGTAAGCAAATATCTGTGTCGAAGCCTTGAAAATAGGCTTCTATAGAGGTGTTCATATGTATTATATAGAGGTTCCCAGTGAGTTGCATTGCTAACTCAAAGGCCATTGTGGGTCAAATTCACCAGTGGCAGGATCCACAAGAGAAAAATGAGGCTTTTCCTCCCATCAAGATTACGAATGCACAAGCCTGATGGAGTTTCACTATGGTTGGAGCCAACTGATGAGTACTGAGTCAATACCAACTCAAAGAATCTTTCTAGAAAAGGCTAGAACTGTCCATAGGGTTTCCAAGACTGTAAACCTTTATAGAAGCCGGCTGCCTCACCTTCCTCCAGCAGAATGACTGCTGTTTGCACCTGTCAACCTTCTAGTTAGCATTAAAAAGCTCTGACCATTACACTATCAGGGCTCTTTATCAGAAGACCGCCATTGCTGTTGTTATGTACTACTGAGTCAAATCTGACTTACAGCTGACCTTCCAGGGGATTTTTCAGAGCAGTATAATTGCATGAGAGGAGATTGCCCATCTTCTTCCACAAAACAGCTGGTGGATTTGAACTGCCTGCCTTCAGGTTGGTAGCTATAGCTCCTTACCACTAGGCCAGCAGAGCTCCCCTATTTGAAGACTAGAAGGCTCGGACCCAGTATTCTTTACTGTAAAATGATGATAACAAAAAACATGTTTGTTTTCTGTTTTTACTAAGTGAGAAAACGTCTGTGGAAAGCAGGAAGCATCTGGTCAGGAGCATTTTCTCTCCCTTACATTGGATATGCTTTCAGGAGGTGGTTGTCCGTGGAGAGGAGCATCACAGATAGAAAGGATTTTGTTGTTGGTTGTTAGCACTGAGTCTTCTCGAATTCACAGTGGCACCATGAACAACAACAGATTGAAATCCTGCCAGAGCCTGGACCACCCTCAGAATCCACTCTGTGCCTGAGCCCTCTGCTAAGTATCAGTGAGAATCTGCCTTTCTTTTGGGAAGCCTCTGCTTTTCTAAGTAGAATGCCCTGTTTTTAGGGACTGGTCTCTCCCAAAAAAGACCCAAAATATGTGAGACAAATTCTCACCATCGTTCCAGTACTTTAGCTGCATTTCTGCCAAGACAGATTTGCTTGTTCTTTTGTCAGGCCATCATACATTCTATGTTCTCTGCCAATACGGCAAATACAATTTCAAGGCATCAATCCATCTTAAAGTAGAAGGTCAGCAAAAAATCAGAATGTTCCTCCAATAAATGAAATGATACAGTGACAAAGTGGGCTCAAACAGAGCAACAATCCTGAGACCGGCACAGCCTCGGACGGTATTTTTCTGTTGTATATAGAGTTAGTTGCTATGTGGGGGAACAGACTTGATGGCACTTAGCAACAAGCTATGATACTTTCAATTGCATCCTATGTATCTGAATGTTGGACAATGTATAAAGAAAGCCAAAGAAAAGTCAATGCCTTTTAATTAGGTGCTGAGGAAGAGTATTGAATATACCATGGACTTAAAAAACAACAACAACCCAAACTAAACCACACCAAAACCCAGTAAAACCACCACCACCACCAACAAAACACAACAAATAAATCTGTCTTGTGGGATATGAAGCCAGAGTCCTTCTTAGAGGCAAGGATGGTGAAACTCCATCTCACTAACTTGGGCATATTTTCAGCATGAAACCGGTCCTTGGAGAGAGACATCGTGCTAGGAAAGGTAGAATGTCAGTCAAAGAGAGGGAGACGCGATGAAATGGATTGGCCCAGTCATTACCACAACGGACTTGTGTGTGACAGAAATTGTGAGGACGGCACAGGACAGGGCATAGCTCGGATCTGTTCACTGGATTATGAACACCTACCAGCAACAACAAGGGGAACACAGTTCAAAACGCAATTTCTCCTTAAAGACTTTACATAACTCCTTAATGCTTGTTTGTCTTCAATATGATTTTTTTAAAAAAATACTTTCATCTTAGTCTCCCCTTTCTAGATCTTGTCTGAGTTTGCTTCCTTCCTCTCTTTCTTGATAAGTTCTTTTCTTTTGCTTCCTTTATTATATAGACTGCAAAGAGCTATGGTGATAGCCCATAGCATGCTTCACATACAATTTCTATTAGTTAAAGTGGCCGCTTGGGGAAAGGTGGGCAGTCTCTTTCCCTTGAGATTTACTACTTTGGAAACTCAACAGAGGGCCATTTAGAGTCAGAATTAACTCAATGACAGTGAGTTAATTGGTTAGCACTAACTGCACTAGAAGATTATATTTTTTAATATTTCAATACCCTTTTTCTTCACACTAATTTATTTTTCAATAAACATGAATTAGAACTGACTGTACATGACCCTCCAGCCGATTTTCAAAGGCATTAAATCACATGGGAGGAGATCACTCATCATTCTCCTGTGGAACAACTGGTCGATTCAAATCGCATGTTTTTGGAAATGCAGCACAGCTTCTTCCCACTAGGCCACTAGAGCTCCCATATTAGGCTTAGAGGGAATAATTGTTGTTATGTGCTACCAAGTGGACTACGACTCATAGGGACCTTATGAACAATAGTTCTAAACTCTGCCCTGTCATAAGCCAGTCTCACTGTCACTGAGAGTGTACCTGCCCCCATTGTCACAGTCACTGTGTCAGTCTATCTCATCCAGGGTCATCCTCTCCTGCACTGATCATCTACCCTTTCAAGCAGGATGTCCTCCAAGTACTGGCCCCTCCTCCCAATATTCCCAAAATATGTGAGATGGAACTTCACAATCCTTGCCTCTAAAGAGAAACCTGGAAATACCAATTGGACAGACTCAGGACAGACTTATTTGTTCTTTTGACATTCCATGGTGTGTTCAGTACTCTTCTCCAGTACCACAACTCAAAGTTACCAATTATTCTTCTCTCATCCTTAGTCGTTGTCCAGCTTTCTGATACATAACAAGTTATTGCAAATACCATGGCTTATATCAGGTGCTCCTGTCTCCAGACTGACACTGGTGTTCCTCAGCACTGTGAGGAAGTTCCCAATAATAGACTTTTCCAAAGCAACCCATCTTGTGATTTCTTGACTGCTGGTGCCAAGAATGTTGGTTGTCGACCAGTGCAAGATGCAATTGTTAACAACCTCAATCTCTTCTCCATCTATCATGATGCTACCAATTGACCTGGTAGTGAGAATCTTTGTTTTCTTGATGTTGAGATGCAATCCACATTGAATATTGCAACCCTGACTTTCTGAAACAAATGCTTCAAGTCCTCCTCAGTTTCAGTGAGCAAGGTTGTGTCATCTGCATAACTCAGGTTGTTGATGAGTCTACCTCCAGTCCTAATGCCACATTCTTCATCACTGAGTCCAGCCTCCTAAGTGATCTGTTCCATGTATAGATTGAAAAGGTATGGAGACAGGATGCATCCCTGACACCCTCCTTTCTTAATTTACAACAATGCAGTGTTGCTTTGCTCTAAGTTTGCATGACTGCTTCTTGGCCTAGGTATAGGTTTCATATGAGTACAGTCAAGTGTTCTGGATTCTCATTCTTCTCAAAGTTATCCACAATTTGTCATGTTTCACAGAGTCAAATAAATGCCTATTCATAATCAATAAAACACAAACAGACATTGTTCTGTTACTTTCTACTTTCAGCCAAGCTCCATCTGACATTGGTAATAATGTCCCTCGTGCCACGGCCTCTACTAAACTCAGCTTGTATTTCTGGCAGTTCTCTGTCAATGCACTGGTCCAGTCATTTTTTTAATAATCTTCAACACAATTTTGCTTCTGTGTGATGTAACTTATATTGTTTAACAATTTCCATGCTATGTAAGATCACCTTTTTTTTTCCAATGAGAATAAATATGGATCTTTTCCAATCGACTGGTCAGGTGGTCAGATTTCTTGGCAGAACTTGCTGAGCACATCCAGGACTGCATCTCTTTGTTGAAATATATCAATTGGGGGAGCTCTGGTGGCCTAGTGGCAAGGAGCTGCAACTACAATCCCAGAGGCACATGGTTCAAATCCACCAGATGCTCTGCCGGGAAAGGGAGGGACAATCTCCTCCTGTACCAGTCAGATCTGATTT
>NW_006399920.1:5227443-5230336 GCF_000299155.1 Elephantulus edwardii | reverse complement strand
TTATTCATGGTGGACAGTGTTTGGTGGATCTCCCAAATTAAAACAGGCTTGGAAGCAGGACTGGTGACCACTTCCAAAATAGGTTGCCTCCAGAAACTCTATGAACTTAGAGAAAAGATGAACGTTTTTAGTGTTCAAGACTTTTGCTCATAGTCATTCTGATTGCCTATGACTCAAAGACACTTAACAACAACAAAAACAATTAAATTAAACATACACCTATCATATGACTAAGTCAATCTACTCCTTGGAATGAAAGAGAAATGGAAATACATATCCATGCAATGACAAATAAACAAATGTTCTCACTATGTTTTTAATGGAGCCAAACAGAAAATGATCAAAAGGTGAGCCAATTGATGATTGAATAAATTATGTTACACCAATGTTATTGTGTTCTGTCCAGTCATAACTGACCCATAGCCGACCCTCCTGTGGGTTTTCAGAGGCAGTTAATTGCTTGGGAGGAGATTGCCCATCCTTCTCCAGTGGATACTATACAGAGATAAAAAAGGAATGAACTTCCTTGATGTATACAATCACAAGGAAAATCTTAAAATATTGGGCTGCTTGAAAAAAGCCACACATACAAAAAGTGCCTACTATATAATTCTATTTATAGAAAGTTCTAGAACACCAATGTGTAGTGATAGGAATCAGATCAATGGTTGCCCAGAAAAATAATGAATTGGGTGAGGTAGCTTGTAGCTAGGGAGAGGAGGGATGGATCGCTCACAAAAGGGACAACGAAACGGTTGAGAGTCCTAGATAAGTTCATTATCTTAGTTGTGGTGTTGGATCTAAGGATATTTACATCCTTGTCAAAACTTGTGCACGTGGAATATATGCTATTTATTGTATGTTAATTACAACTCAGTAACTCTGTTAAAAATAAGGAAAATACAACAGTGTGCATAAAAATATCACCTCAGGGTGTTCAGGATGCAAATGTTTTACCACTCTCTTCTCTCCACTTTACACCAGAACATTAGCATTTTATTTTATCAGCAGAACAACTAACTTGATAACTGTCTCAGTAGCAGGGAGATATTGCCTAGGGACCTTGATTTGGATCATATTAATGGAATAGATTATCCAAAAATAATAACTATTGATGTTGGCTTTAAGTATCTTTCTGTGCATCTATAATTGCTCATCGATTTAAATAAACTTATGATTGCCTCTCTCAGAATATCCTAACCTCAAAACCTTCCAAGCCCAGACATTTTATTTTTCAAAATTTCTTGGGGTATGACTTTGGTAAACACAACAGATAGATGTGTAGAGCTTAGGAGGACATCAGAAACATCTGGCTCTTGGCTTTCTTTCCTGGAGAAAGAGATTGATGTTTAGAGGGAATAAGTGACCAGCCTGAAGTCGCATGGCTAACTGGATCCTGAGTCCCTGGAGTAGTTGCTCAGTGTTTCAAGATACAGAAGGCTTCAACATGGAGGCTATTCAACAAATATTTGTTAAGCTCAGTATGAATACCCCAGATTGAACTAGTGACCTCATAGGCTTGTATTTCAAATATATAGCTATAAAATAATAGATGCTCATGCCAATATCCCTATCTCTGACCTTCCTATATGAACAAGTTTCTATTTTTGGACACAGTAGGAAGAGAATAAACTGTCCTCATCTCTCTGCAGCTTGTCCTTTCTGCTCTAGTACATTCAAGAAATGGTCCATTTGTACATGTATGAAGAAGAAACGAGCTGGTAGAAACTGTGCTGGTCTCTCACAGATCCCTTGCCTACCTATGTGTTGGCAATTTTGTTCTGAACCTGATTTCTTTCTAGCTTTATTTACTTATTTTAATTGTTTTAGGTAATTGTTTACAATGGTCTTTCCAAGCATTCTGGGAACATTTATTAATTATTTTAAAATTCTAAGCTATTCAAATAATGTGTAAGGGTTGTTAAAGTGCAGAACCATTGATCCATTAAAATGAGGGGGACAAAGAAGCAACGCTTCTATCAGTTAAAAGTAGTACTACTCATTAAGAAACCAAAGTAAACAGACGCAGGAGGACTGTGGCTTTTGTCAAGAATGTGTATACTTAGAACTTTCTCAGTTCTCATTCCTCCCCTTCTGCAATTGTTTTGGGTAACTACACTTACATCTGTTGTAACCTAAAAGAGAAAATACTAGTTCTTTGTATTCTAAATTAATTCTAAATTTTAACCTGACATATTAAAGATAAAAATATCTTCAGAATTTCTGAATGAATCCCTAGGAACTAAGAATTAGGAGATGATAAAACAGTGATAATGTTAAAGGAAATTTAGTTGCAGGGTAACATCGTGCATTCTTCAAGATATGTAGTAGCCAAGGCCATTTGTCATAATACTCTAGCAGTGGTTCTCCAGCTTCCAGGAAGATAAGAGTCATGGGGTATTTCCTGACCCTCCTTCCAGAAGTTCTCATAAGGTATATCTGGGAGGGAGCTCCAGAATTTTTCTATTTTAGCAACCTTCACAAGTGACTTTGCTACAAATAGATTTATGCTCTTTTTGTTGCTAGAAAACATTGGTCAAAATTCCATTCCACTGCTTACTATCTGGGAGCTCTGGTGGCCTAGAGGCAAGATGCTGCAATGCAATCCTAAAGGCATGTGTTCAAGGCTACCAGTTACTACACTGGAGGAGGATGGGAAATCTCCTTTTGTGCAGTTAACTGACTCTGAAGACCTACTAGAGGGTCAGCTATGGATCGGTTCATACGAATCGGTTCAGACGTTGCTGTACGCACCACCACCACCACCACCACCACTTACTATCTAGGCATGCTTAGAAAAGACATGTGACCTTTCTAAATCTAATATTTAAAGTAGTAATAATAACAAGGTTATTGTGAAGCTTAAATAAAGTATGTAAAATGCCTGATACTT
>NW_006399920.1:5207229-5227343 GCF_000299155.1 Elephantulus edwardii | reverse complement strand
ATATCAATTGGTGTTTCCACCAATTCTTGGGGCCTTGTTTTTTTGCCAATTCCTTCAGAGTAGCATGAATTTTCTCCTTCATCATATTGCTTCTTGATCATATGCTATTTCATGTAATTCTTCTGTGTCAGCTAACTCGTTTTGGTACTCTGTATTCTTTCTATCTTTTTAAATTTTTTTTTATATTGGTTTGCTTACAAAGTGCATATACATTGTGTTTCACACTATTCTTCATTCCCATTGTGTTTCCTATATTCATTCCCATTCATTATGTTTTATAAAATTAATCACCACTGAACTTTTCCCACCATTAACCTGTCTTTCCAAATCCCCCACAGAACTTTCCCATTTAACTTCCTGGATTATTCAGTATTCTGCCAAAAGCATCCTTAAGTATTGAGGCTTTAAGTAGTGGAGGCTTGAATTTGTTATTCAGTTCCTTTATCTTAAGAAATGCTAAGTGAGCTAATCTTGTTTGATTTTCTAATTCCAACTCTTTGAACTTTTCATTATAATACTTTGTTTTGTCTTCTTGTGCTACCTTTTACAATCTTATGTTCAACTTTCTGATTTTTTTCCTTTTTTCTGGGTGTCTTCTGGCATCCTTCTCAGTCTTTTTCTTTTGTCTTAGTAATGACCTTTGACTTTCTTCATGGATGATATTCTTGATAGCATCCCACAGCTCACCTGATAGCCCTAGGCTAAACACTACTCCGTTCTTGCCTAGTCAATCTTAAAAACAATAACCCAAATAATCAAACCACTTCCAAATTATTTTGTGTCCCAGAACAAAAGCTCAAATAGATTTGTAAAAGTACAAAAATAGTTAACATCCAACAAGGTAAAACATATAACCTCTTGAGTCTAATGAAAAATTACCAGAAATGAAAGAAAGAGAGAAAATGTCATCCGTCATGGTGAAAGGATTGGAAGGTAGACTGTAATGAGTTAAAGATGCATATCATAAACCCTAAAGGACAACCAAAATGACAAATCAGAATTATTATCAATAAGCTAAAAAAAGGATGTAAAATAGAATCATAGAAGAATATTCTGTTTATCAAAAAGAAGGCAGAAAAAGAGAAAAAAGGAAACAGCAATTAGATGGGACAAAGATGACACAAGCAGGGAGTTGTGAGGCTAACCCAAAGGTAACTCCTCTCTGGCGGTTCAAATCCACCCACTTCTCAGATGAAAGATGAGCAAGCTCCCTCTGTGCAACTGACAGTGCCCACAAGTCTGCTGGAGGAGCTGGTTCTGATTCAACAGCAGTGAGGAGGGTTTTTTAGAATATAAATAACCACATCATGTATAAATAATATTACTATCCAGATGAAAAGACATAGATTATTGCAGTGAGTATGTAAAGTCAAAGCCCAACTCTACAATGCCTATCAAAATAAATTCCTCTTCAAATGTAATGGTAAAGCCTTGCTAACACTAAAATCAAGCTGAGATGGCCATTTTAATAGTAGACTATGTGTATTTCAGAATAGAGGGTCGTTATCAGGGATGACTGAGAAGTCACGTACTGCTGATGGAAATATAAAATTGGAATAATCCTTTTGTAAAACATTTTAGAATCCCTTAATTGAATTTGATTATTTTCTGTCAAACATTCTTCTAAGTAGTACAGCAATGGTCTGGCAATTTGCTGGAGAAAGGCAACTCGTGGTTGCTGTGAGGCGAACCACTGTGACACTGATGTGTCAAATATGATAATAGTTATTCATGGTGGACAGTGTTTGGTGGATCTCCCAAATTAAAACAGGCTTGGAAGCAGGACTGGTGACCACTTCCAAAATAGGTTGCCTCCAGAAGACATGTGACCTTTCTAAATCTAATATTTAAAGTAGTAATAATAACAAGGTTATTGTGAAGCTTAAATAAAGTATGTAAAATGCCTGATACTTTTCCAAAATATGCACCAGCTTTCTTCACAACAAGAATCTGAACTAGAATGTGTGTTTCCCTTAATGCTTAACTAGAGTACAAACAATTCCACAATTTGAGGTCATCAAAAAGGCACATACTTCAACTCAAATGACCAGTGCCAATTCCAGAAATATTTCTGCACTTTTAACGCCTAAGGCATGACTGAACATTAATGCATACACATAATTAATCATGATGGCGATTTAAACTTAAAAATGTAATGTGTAACTCATACTTTCCAACCCACTTTGGATCTTATTTTGCAAACTAAAAATTTTGCAAATTGCTTTAGAAATTACTAAGGGTATAGATACAGTATTCTGCTTAGTCCATAGAAAATGATCCAGGGTAAATCCCTGTCAATTTTTTAACATGTGTTATGAATGTTATTGTTGTTGTTGTTGTATACTGTTGAGTCAGAACTATCTCATAGCAGATCTTCCAGTGGGTTTTCAGACGCTATTAATTGCACAGAAGGAGAATGCCCACATTATTCCTTCTCAGCAGCTAGTGTATTTGAACCATGTGCCCTTGACTTGTTAGCACAACTCTTTATCCACTAGGCCACCAGAGTTCCCTTGTATTTGAATACTCAGCTTCTTTTCATATCCATTCAAAAGTCTTAGCTTCAGCAAAAAGTTCTAACACATGTAGGATTTAAAGTGCACTCGCTAAGAACAAGTAGACAGTTTAGAGGAGCAGTTTTTAAAAGTGAAAATTATGTTTGGACCAATAACTAATAAAGGTAAAAAAAGGTTAACATCCAAATAAACATATAAAACTCAATTTTCTGAGGTTTATGATATTCCTTTTTTTTTTTTTTGGTCAGGGTCAGATCAATGTCAAAAGGCATTATGAACAAAATTTGACTATGACCTTTTCAAACAAAACCTAGTCCCAAGGTTCTTCCACATTTTGCCAAACCCCCTCAAAGCTTCCTAATCTACAGGCTTCAACATCCATTCCTTCATCAGTGCTGTGTCAAAAATGGTTAGAAGAAAATATGCAAAGCTTGACACATACATAAAGATAGCTAGAAATACAAATTTAATGCTTCATTTTTATTTTTATCATAATAAAGGTATAACATTTTCAAAGTCAAGCAATCTTAACAGTTTATAAGAAAAAAGAACAGAATCCCACCAAGAAATATTACCCTGCTTGTCAGAATCGACTGCTTTCAAATATTGTGTCTGTTTTTCCTAGTAATTACCTCCATGTTTCTAAATAAAACCTTGAGCTTAAACTTGATTTAACTATGCAAATATGATTCACTGCTGGGCCAAGTAATGCATTATAATTTTGTTTCTTTCTGTGAACACACTTTTGCATCTTTTAAAAGAATTCACTTGGTTTTCTCTGAATTTAGTTGTTTCTATATCCTTAGACAGCCTGTACTTAGCTACAGCTGTCCACAAAATAAAATCTACTTGGTAATTACTCATTTCTTCTTATCTGGAGATCTGCCTCTTAGAGTCAATTTGGGCCTTCTGCTTCAATACATAGGGAGCACTAGTAGCCTCAGGGCTAGGTAGTGGCACTGCCAACCCAAAGGCAGACAGTTTGAGTCTATTAGCTGCTCAGTGGGAGAAAGATGGACAACCTCCCTTTGTGTGATTTATAGCCTCTGAAAAAGCACAGGAGGGTCAGCTTTGAGTCTATTTCAAATCTACAGCAAGGTGCTAAAAGTATTGTTTGTTTCAATTTGAAAAGTTTAGAAGACAGACTTGAACTTAACTTTTCCACTGTCTTATGCTGTATCCTGCATCTGGGCTTTTAATGTCTTTATATTTTGTTGTTATGTTCTTTCATTTTTTGTGGAGGCTATCTCATTTTTAAGTTCAATTCCAAAGGATCCTTAAAATAGCAATTCACTTCATTTCTGTTTTTACATCAAACTCACTGTTATTGAACTAGAATGCATCTACTAAAATCCCACCCTGCATTAGATTTTTGATGTTATCAAATGTATCAGTGGATATTATTCATCTTTCTCCCAAGAAGTCACTGGGAGATTCCAATTGTCCGAGCAGTCTAACATTTGGTTTATTAACATTATCCTCAATTGTAGAAACTGATACAATCCCTCAAATGACAAGACCAAAACAACCCAAAAGAGCAACATAAAACCAATGGTGAGAGTTCTCCAGCTAAGAAAAGCAAAGGTTGTTATACCATAAGTGAAAAAGGCCTGAAAGAGTATATTTTTTCTTAAAGTTCATTAGTTTTTCTGATGGCTGATTGTCATCTGATCCCAGCAATTCACAATAAGTGAGTTTCATGTACTAACAACAAGGAAAAATCTATTTGACAACCAGGAGAAAGAAAAAGCAATGAGCTGTAGACTCACTGGAAAAGTTTATGAGACCTTCTTTCTCTGTTGGGTTTAGTTATCAGTGTTCATTCTTGAAAGAGCATCACTGAAGCGCAAAAAAAAAATGCCAGTAATTGGGGTCAATGTTCAGTCAGAACCTCAAAAAAAAGGGAACTCAAGCCAACCAGAATATGGTGTGCCTCCCCTCTGCAAAAGGAAAACAACAGCTTCAAATAAGCATGTGACACCTCTAACTTTTCCATTAGGGAAAGTTAATGAGTTTCTTTTGACTAAAGTGTTACAAAGGTGCCATTCTCAGAAACAGCCTGAATATATCAAACTCGGTGTATAAAGAAAGATATTCTTTAAAGGAGGCAAATATACATTCATTTCAATGCCTCCCACCTCCCAAGTGAAACTTTAGAACCAACAAGGGAAGAAATTTGTTGAAACAGAGCTCAGATTCCAGATCCCAGGTACTTCCTTAAAGAAATATGTGGTCATTGTTGTCATCAGGTGTCCTTGAGTTGACTACACTTCATGACAATCCTCTATACAGCACATCAGGACCTCTCCCTATACTGTGCCGTCCTCAGGACATCTGCCTTGTTCAATCTACTTGTTTAATCACTAAGTCAATCCATCTCATTGAAGGTCTTCCTCTCTTTTATGCCAACATTTTGCCTTTCCCAGAATGACACTTTTTTCAAAAAACCGGTTCCTTCTGACAGCATACTCAAAATACGTGAGCATGTTCACCGTTCCTGCCTCTGAGGAGCATCCTACCTGCCCTTCTTCAAAGACAGGTTTATTTGTTCACTTGGCAGTCCATGGGATATTCAGTATCTGCACTATCACCACAAGGCAAGGACTATTTCAATGATTTGAGGGGAGAAGGCAAGTAAGTGCTGGTCTGGAGAGTTTGACTTTTGCAAAAGCTTGTCTTTCCTGTTTGTCCTAATGTGTAGAGACTAAAAAAACAAAACAAAACAAACAACTAAACAAAACAAACAACAACAAAAAACCAACAAAAAGGGAACACTGACTTTTCTGAGAAATGTTGACAAGTGCCCCGAATATCTACTCTTCAGAAGTTAACCTGCTTTTCCTGTCAAGTCCAGTGTGCACCTGAAGAGGTGCCAGGCATCTTTAAAGCTACTACTTAACCCTTAATTTTAGTTTCTTTAATGGAAAGGTAACAGCCACATTAACTTTAAGAGCTGTCCTGAGATTTGATGCTTTACAGAATTTAATTTTTAAAATTGTATTTAAAAAGTGTTACAATTTCTTGGAAAATGTGGTCACAAATAAACGAGGTGTTTCAAGCAACCTGCAAATCTTCTGTAAATATGTCACAAATTTGATGTGAAAAATCAAGGACAATTTTAGAAGATTAACATGTTGGGTGTTAATGAACTGAATGGATTGGCATTGGTCACTCTGAATCAGATATATGATCAGTTTGAATCATATCACTTTGGATCACTTCATATCATTATATGAACTTTATGCAAATGAATGAAAAAAATGAGGGAAAATGGGGTTGCATTCACAGCCAGAAAGACATTTCTAGTTCCATCCTGAGGTACAACATCGTGAGTGACAGGGTAATATCCACACATATGCAAGGAGGACCTGCTAATACCACTATCATTCAAATATATGCACCAACAACTAAAGCCAAAGAAGAAAGAGAAGATTTCTACCAACTTTTGCAGTCTGAGATTGTTCAACCATGCAACCAGGATTTATGAACAATAATTGGTGACTAGGATGAAAAAATTGGGAACAAGGAAAAAGGCCCAGCAATCGTAAACTATGGGCTTGGTAACAGAAATGAAGCTGAAGACAGAATGATGGAATTTTGTAAAATCAAGGGTTTATTAATTTCAAATACCTTTTTATTAAAAAAATAAAACTATGACTATACACATGGGCCTCATCAAATGGTTTGCACAGAAATCAAGTTGATTACATCTGTGAAAAGAATTATTGGAGAAGCTCAATATCAGCTGTGAAAACCCAGCCAGGTGGTGACTGTGGAAGAGAATATCAACTACTTATGTGCAACTTCACATTGAAGCTAAGGAAAATGAAAACAAATCCACAAGAACTAAAATATGACCTTGAGTCTATCCCACCTGGATTTAAAAAGCCATCTCAAGAACAGGTTTGAGATCTGGAATACTAATGATCCCTACATTACAAAGCCAAAATACAAAAATGTCATTATAAAGACAAAGGAGGAAAAAAAGGATCAAAATTGGTATCAGAAGGTGCACCTTAGTCTCCAGAATGACATCGTTGCTTTTCAGTACTCTGGAAAGGTCCCTGGCAACTTTCCCAATGCAATTTGTCTTCTGATTTCCTGGCTGCTAGTGTCAAGAATGTTGATTGTGGAACCAAGCAAGCTGAAGTTATTAACAATCTCAATCTCTATCATGAAGCTGCCAATTGGTCCTGTGGTGAGAATCTTTGTCTTCTTGATGTTGAGCTTCAATCCATTTTGAAGGTTACAGTCCTTGACCTGAAGCAAACATCATATCCTCCTCAGTTTCAGCAAGCAAGGTTCTGTCATCTGTATAACGCAGGTCATTGATAAATTCTTCTCCAATTCTGCCATATTCCTCCTCATAAAAGTTCAACTTCACAAATTATCTGTTATGCATATAAATTGAAAAGGTATAGAGATAGGAGCATCCCTGATACACATATTTCCTGATCCTAAACCATGCAGTGTTTTCCTGCTCTGTTCTGACTACTGCTTCCTGGTCCAATCACAGGTTTCACAAGACAATATAGTATAATTTAATGTTAAAATAAGAAATATTATTAGTGGTTAAAATTACAAGTAATATTTTCAAGACTTAGATGGTCACAATACAAGAAGTGCTTCTGATTTGTAATATACACAGGAGTTTAAGTGGAAACAAAAAGAAAAGAGGTGAGGAAAGAGGATGATGATGATGGTGAGAAAAGGAAAGTAAAAATGAACAAAAAAGACCATAGACATGCTGTATGAGCAACAACAGAAAAGCAACACCATATTTGGGTTAATTTAGCAGATATTTTCAACACAATAAAGACTATGTACTCATTGGCCATATTAACATTATTAAGGAGTTGACAGAAATATCTCTTATTTGAAGAGCTACTGCTCAATTCTATTTTCTATTTTTCATGCAAGATCATTTTATATTCATTATCACAGTGCCAGGCACATACAAACAGTATGTGCTCATAGAGTGATCATCTGGCAGAAAACATAGTTTAACAAATAAACAAATGTATGGGAGGAAAAAAAATTGGCATCAGAAGGAAGGGACTCTGAATATTGCACTAGAACACTGAGAAATAAAAAAAAAAGGGAAGAAATGGTGACATTAAAGAGTTGAACAAAAGATTTGAAAAGACATCTTTGTGAAGACAAAGTATTGTAAATAAATGTGCAAAGAAACTAAAAAAGTACTCAGACAGCATTTCTCAAGCTGAAGGAACCGAAAAATAAATTAAAGCCTCAGATCACATTACTGAAAGACGTTATGGGCAAAACCTGGAATGATCCAGGAAGCATCAAAAGAAGATAGAAGGAAAACGTAGAATCACCGTATCAGAAAGAACCATTTCAAGAAATAGCACATGATCAAGAACCAATGATAATAAAACAAGTTCAGAATTGACATAAAACAGCTCCCAGGAATCAGAATACCAACTGACATACTTCAATAAACAAATGCAGCCTTGGATGTGCTCACCAGTTTGCAGCCAAGACAGCTACCTGGTCAAAACTGACAGGAAGAGATCCATACTTATTTTCATTCCCCAAAAAGGTGATCCAATAGAATGTGGACATTATCAAACAATATCATTAATATCACATGCAAGAAAAATCTTGCTGAAGATTATCTAAATAGAACTAGAACTATACATTGACAGAGAACTGCTAGGATTATAAGCTGGGTTTAGAAGAGGCCATGGCCCTAGGGGCATCATTGCCAGTGTCAAATGAATATTGGCTGAAAGCAGAAAGTATCAGATGGATGTCTATGTTTTATTGCCTATGCAAAGGAATTTGAGTGTGTGTGTGTGTGTGTGTGTATCATAACAAATTGTGGTTAACATTGAGAAGAATGGGAATCCCAGAATACTTGATTGTTCTTATGAAAAATCTATACCTAGACTAAGAAGCTGTAACCTGGTCAGAGCAAGGGAACACTACATAGTTCAAAATCAAGGAAAGAGTGTGTTAACAGTGTATCCTTTCTCAATTCCTTTTTCATCTATATGTTGAACAGATAATTTGAGAGGTTGGACTTTATGAAGAAGAATGTGGTATTAGGATTGAAAGAAGACTCCGTAGACAACTTGTGTTATGCAGATGACACAGCCTTGCTCATTAAAAGTGAGGAGGACTTGACATTTGCTGTAGAAGATCAATGACTACAACCTTCAATTTGGATTGCATCACAACATCAGGAAAACAAAACTCCTCCCATCAGGCCAATCGACAGCATTATGATTGATGGAGAAAAGATTGAAGTTGTTAATGATTTCATTTTGTTCAGATCCACATTCAAAAACCACTGGGACTAACAGTCAGGAAATAAAAAAGACAAGTTTCACGGGAAAAATTGGCTGTCAAGACCACTCCAGAGTGCAAAAGAGCAATGAAATCAGTCTAAAGACTAAAGTGCACCTGAACTAAGCCATAGTCTTCTCAGTTGCTTGCAATAAATCTGAGAGCTGGAAAATTACTAAAGACAACAGAAGAATTGTTGTCTTTGAGTTGTGATTCTGGGAAAGAGTACTGAACACACCATGGACTGCCAAGAAGATGATCAGGTATAGTGTTGAGAAGGTGAAATCAGGTTGTAAAGGTTAAAAGCAAAGATTTTGAAACTCTCACATACTCTGGACATGTTGTCAGGAAGGACTAGTCCTTGGAGAAGTATATCATGCTTGGGAGAGTAGAAGGTCAGAAGAAGAGAAGAATAACTTGGATGAAATAGATTAACACAGTGACTGTGACAATAGCAGTGAAGTTGGCTTAGGATAAAGCACAGTTCAGTGCTATTGTTCATAAGGTTGCTATAGATTGTAGCTGACTTGATAGCACATACCAACAGCAACAACACAACATCCCATGTAAATCTTCAGTTACCTTCTACCCCTTCATTGAAACCTTTGGTCATTCTAACTTTTGGTGATACTCACCTATGTATTTTGGCAACATTTTCTTTCTAGCCCATTCATCCATCCACCAACCTACAATGTGTTGGGAATTTATCCTTAGCTAGCCAGAAGTTTTTGCTTATATAGAGCTGAAAGCTTGAGGACAGAGACAACTTTTTGTTCATTTTTTGTATGCTCTGTGACAGTCATCACAATGTCAAGCTCAGATAATCTGTCCACTGCCCGTTAGTTCATATTCAGAGGAACATCTCCCATGCTGTGTCAAAACTCTCTACATCACCAAGGATGTTTTTAGACCCATCTCCTGGGAGTTCTAGTGGCCTAGAGGTGAAAGATTTTCACTATCAACCCAAAGAAGGTGGTTTGAGACCCCCAATTGAATCATGGGAGAAAGATAGGCATTCTCATCCACTAAGACTTACAGCCTCTTAAAACCTGCTGAAGGGTTAGCTATGGGTCAATTCTCACTCTACAGGAATGAGTTGCTACTATTGCCAAGACCCATCTCCAGAGGATGGAATTTGTGTTAGGGTAAAAACAAGGCTTCCCTCCCCCCAAACACATCTGCCATCTTAATTTACCTTTGCTGTGTGCCTTAATTATTTGTTGTAAAAAAAAAAAATACCAGTAACATTATTTGCACTGTTGTTGTTGTTGTTATGTGCTGTTTAACTACCTGTGATCCATAGCAACCCTAAGTATAGCAGTTCTGAAGCCTTCCCTCCCCCGAGACAGTCTCACTGATTCTGACACATCAACTCCCATTGCCCCAGAAACTTTATCAATCCACCTCACTAAGGGTCTTTATCTTCTGTGCTGTCTCTCCACCCTTCGAAGCATGATGTTCTCTAAAGATCAATCTCTCCTGGCCACTTGTATGTGAGATGGAGCATCAAAATGCTAGCTTTCAAGGAGAAACTTGGTTTCATCCTCTCCAAGACAGACCTATTTGTTTTCTTGGTGGTCCATCATATGTTCGAGACTCTTCTCCAGCACCACAACTCAAAGGCATCTATTCTTCTTCTGTTATCCTTAGTCATTGCTCAGCTCTCTTATGCATAGCAAGTAATTGTGAAGACCATGGCCTGGATTAGGTGCACCTTAGTCTCTAGACAGACATCATTGCTTTTCAATACTCTGGAGAGGTCCCGGACAGCAGATTTTCCCAGTGCAATTCGTCTTTTGATTTTCTGAATGCTGGTGCCAAGAGTGTAGATTGTGGAGCCAAGCAAGTTGTAATTGTGAACAACCTTAATCCCTTTTCTATCTTTCATGGTGCTGCCAATTGGCCTAGTGGTGAGAATCTTTGCCTTCTTGATGTTGAGCTTCAATCCATGTTGAAGACTACAGTCCTTGACCTTCCTTGACTACAGCTTTAGATCCTCCTCCAAGTATCAGCAAGCAAGGTTGTGTTATCTGCATGACATAAATTGTTGATGAGTCTTCCTCCTTATAAAGTCCTTCTTCTCAAAAGATCTGTTCTGCATATAGATTGAAAAGGTATGGAGACATGTTGCATCCCTGATACACTCCTTTCCTAATTTTGAACTGTGAAGTCTTTCCTTGCTCTGTTCTAAGGACTGCTTCTTGGTCCAAGGATAGGTTTTGAATAAGAACAATCAAGTCTTCTGAGATTCCCATTTTCCTCAAAGTTAGACAAAATTTGTTGCGACCCACACAATCAAATGCCTTTGAACACAGACTCAATGAAACATAGACTCGTTGCTTTCTGCCAAGATCCATCTTGCATTGGTAATAATGTCTCCAGTGCCATGACCTCTTCTAAACTCTGCTTGTATTTCTGGTAGTTGTCTGTCAATGCTGTTTCAGTCATTTCTGGATAATCTTCAGCCAGATTTTGCTAGCATGTGATGTTGTTCAGTAAGTTCCACACTCTGTTGGGTCACCTTTATTTGGAATGGGAATAAATGTGGCTCTCTTCCAGTCAGGTGGCCAGGTAGTTGTCCTCTAGATCGTGTTCTTGGCACATCTAAGGCTAAATTTGTATATTGAAATATATCAACTGGTATTCCATCGATTCCTGGGGCTTTGGTTTTGTTTTGTTTTGTTTTGTTTTGTTTTGTTTTGTTTTGTTTTTCCAAGTCCTTCAGTGCAGCCTGAACTTCCTCCTTCATCACCATTGCCGCTCTTTTTGTACCTTTGCCTCTTGATCATATGTTGTTTCTCGAAATTCTTCTGTGTCAACTAATTCTTTTTGCTACAGAGACTCTGTATACTCTTTTTATCTTCTTTTAATGTTTCCTCAATCATTCAATGTTCTGCCCAAAGCATCCCTAAGCATTGCAGCTCTTGACTTGAATTTGTTCTTTACCTCTTTTAGCTTAAGAAATGAGCATATATTATTTGAAACATCACATTTATCATTCACGCAGACTGATTACATCAAACGTGCAAAAACCACCAATGACAGTTACCAAATTTTCCACCCTTGTAAAGAAAAAAGAAAAAAATCTCTGCACTAAACAAGGCAACTTCTGGAAAATTTGGCCTAAAATTGAGCCTACTGGGTGGTGAGAAGGCAGTCTAGGTTTTCATTGTGGTGTGTAGATATTAAACATTCCTTTCTGGCCCTAGTTATCTGGTAATTTTAAAAGCTCTTGAACACCCCATTTATCATTGAGACAACAAGATATAACAGTCCAATGGGTTTTACAAGGGGAGCACAATCCTTTGAAAATGCAAATTTGAAACATTTGACTCTTATATGTTGGTTAGAGGTGTTCTTTGGTGGACCATCTTCCTCTCAGGGTAGGATTTCTAAGACCAGCAGCAAAATTATGCTTTGAATCCAGGCCACTATAAAACTCCAAATGACCTTCCTCACACTTGAAGTTTTATTTAGGGGTGTAAGAGTTTAGCAAGTAAAGAATCCTAAACCAAGCCTGTTCTGATCTATAATTATAAAAAAATTGCACTTTAAATATCTAGTGGTAAGAAGCTGCACTGCAATCTTGAAGGCACTTGGTTCAGATCTACCAGCTTCTCTGCAGGCAAAGGATGGGCAATCTCCTCCCGTGCAATTTACTGTCTCTTAAAACCTATTGGAAACTCTTATACCTTTATAATAGAAAACGCCCTTGGTGATTTGGAGACAGATTTGACCCAGCATGGAAAGAAATGCTCCTCTGAACCTTTGAAAACTATTATATATGTTCTGTTTTATCAATGGACTTTTCATTACTTAGCAAAGTAGATAATGATTTATTCTGTGTTTGTTGTTTTTTTTTAAGTTGTTTTCCAATGGTTGCAAATGGAAAAGGTAAAGTATAATTGCAAAAGAAATTAATTATATTATGACTTGAGTTAGAATTAAAGTTGAAGATTAGGAATCTTTTGGGTCTGTCTGTGTTCCCAATCTTCTGCAAAAGAGCTGTAGTTAATGTGTGCTGCAAGAGAATTACATTTCAGGAGAAAGATTCGAGGAAAACTTATTTAGAGAGGAAAATGCATGAAATTGACTATTATGGGTGACTTCCTGTACACACATGATTGCAAAAATTACTCATTGATTAACCTTTGCATATTAAATATGCCTAACCAGAATTTGAAAGTCATGAGCCTGTTTAATTTAAATGGCTTTGAAAAACACGTTTTCCCATTTAACCTATTTAAGTGGTTGAGCTATAAGCCTTAGGCAGGAATTTAAGAGGTATTTAAAAAAAGTCAAACACATCGTACTTACCGGGTGGATGTTAATTGAAGGAGTCCATTTTATAGTTGCCACATATTAGCTGCGCCATGCCTTTACTCTATTGGTTCTTTGAAAAATTAAAAATAAATTTCTGAGTGCCTCTAAATCTCACAACAAAAGCAGCATCTCATGTAATCCTTACAGTAATCCAAGGAGGCAGATTATTATAGAGAGATGAGGCATTTTGCTGACTGTTAAACCAGGCCCATACCAAACTTGTTGCTGTCATGTCAATTCCCACTCATGGTTACTATAAGTTATAGTGTAGCATATACTGTTCTCTTAACTGTAATCTTTATGGAAATAAATCACAAAGGCTTTTCATATGCCACTGCTATTGGGGGAAGAGAGGTGGTTGTTGCAAGTTACCAAACTTTAGGTAAGTAAGTAGTCAAGTGCAAGTCAGTTGTGCCTCCCAGGATCCTTTTTACCTTACATTACCCAGCTGGTAAGTAAACAAACTAAAACTATCGCTAAAGACGAAATTTCCATTAAAGTATTTTCTTTTCCGTTAAAAACCATGACTCACACCAAATTGCAAAATGAACATACTCATCATTTTATTTACATCCTTAAATAAATGAGGGAACTGATAAGTTGTTGAAATCAACATCTTATGCTAGTTCAAAAGAGAATATAAAAATAGACACAATTTATAGATCAGGAATTTAGAAATGAATTTTAATTAGAATTTCTCCTACAGGAGAGAGAGAAGTTGTTGAACTTCCATTGAATGGAACTTGTTTGCCAATAGAAAGAACTATTTTGTACTGCTATCATTTATTTATGGGAAGCTCTGGTGGCCTTCTGTTCAGCTCTTGTACTTCAACATGTTTTCCTTTATTTTTACTTCTTGATGTTCAAGTGAAATCTTTAAAGTCTCTTTTTGATATCTATTTCTATTTTTTTTCTTTCTCCTCTGTTTTTTGTAATGGCCTTTTGCTTTCTTCATGGATGATATCCTTGATATCATCCCACAACTCATCTGGTCCTTGATCAGTAGTATTCAATGCCTTTAACCTATTCTTAAGGTGATCTTGAAATTCAGATGGAATTTATTAGAGATTATATCCTGGTTCCTGTGGACTTATTTTCATTTTCTTCAACCTTAATTTGAACTTGCTTATGTGTAATTGATGATCTGACCCACAGCCTACCCCTGGCCTAGTTTTGACAGGTGATAGGGAGCTTCTCCAACAATTTCTTCCACAAATGTAGTGAATCTGATTCCAATCAGCCCATTAGGTGAGATCCATGTGTAAAGTCATCATTTGTGTCTTTTAAAAAGGGATTTTGAAATGAATAAATAATTGTAAATACAAAATTCAATCATTCTATTATAATGGAATGTGCAGAGAGCTGGAATTAGAGAATAAAAAGGGAAGAACTCACTATTTCTTAAGCTGAGAAAGCTAAAAAACAGATATAAACTTCATGTCACAATGTTCAGAGATGATATATTGAATGATCCAAAAACATCAAAAAAATAAAAATGGGAGCATGCATTCTGTACCAGAAAGAACTGATTGACATTGAAAAATTTCAGGAAGTATCCCATGAACAGGAGCTAATGAAAATGAAATAGGAAGTAGAAGCACATTGAATGCATTAGGAGGAAGAAAAGAAAAGAAAGACAATAACTAACTAAATAAATAAATTTAAAAAAAAAATAAGGCCCAGGAATTGATGGAATACCAACTGACTTGTTTCAATTAACAGATGTAATCTTGGATGCACTCATCAGTCTATGTCAGGAAATCTGGAGGGCAGCTCTCTGATTAATGGATCTGAAGAGGTCCATATGTGTTTCCATTCTCAGGAAAGGGGATCGAATTGAATGTGGAAACTATCGAACAATATAATTAATATCACATGCAAGCAAAATACTGCTGAAGATCATTTAAAAACGGCTAGAGCAGTACATAGATAGGGAACTGCTGGAAGTTCAAGCAGGATTTAGAAAAGGCCGTGGCACCAGTGATATCATTGCTAAAATCAGATAGATACTAGCTGAAAGTAAGAAATAACCAGAAGAATTATCTATTTGTGCTTTATTGATTATGCAAAAGCATTTGACTATGTGAATCCTGACAAATTGTGTCTGACATTGAGAAGAATGGGAATCCCAGAGCACTTAATTTTGTTCGTGTGAGACCTATATTTGGACCAGGAGGCTGTTCTGTGATGAGTAGGAGAACACTGCCTAGTTTAAAACTGAAAAGAAAGGGTGTCAGGGTTGTATTCTCTCTCCATACCTATTCAATCTGTATGCAGAGCAAATTATTTGAGAAGCTGAACTCTGTGAATAGGAGTGTGGTATTAGGATTAGAGAAAGACTCATCAAAAACCTGTGTTATGCGGATGACACAACCTTGCTTGCTGAAAGTGAGGAGGATTTGAATCACTTATTGCAAAGAATCAGGGAATGCAGCCTTTGGTATGGATTGCATCTCAATGTCAAGAAGAAAAAAGACTTTTACCACTGGACTAATAGGCAATGCCATGATGGATTGAGAGGAACTGTCAACAGCTTCATCTTGCTTGGATTTGCAATTAACACCCTTGGTACCAACAGTCAGGAAATAAGGAGATTCATTGTACTCGGGGGGTGGGGGATCAGTTTGAGGATTCAGGTGCATCTACTTCAGGCCATATTCTTTCCGATTACTTGTTATACATCTGAGAGCTGGACAATGAATAAGGATGATAGAAAAAGAATTGACACCTTTGACCTGTGGTGTTAGAGAAGAGCACTGAACATCCCATGGATGGCCAAGAGAACAAACAGGTATATCTTTAAGAGGGTGCAGCTGGAGTGTTCTTTGGAGGCAGATAGATAAGGCTTCTCCTCACATACTTCGGAGTGGCTATTCCTTGGAAAAAGACATGATGCTTCAAAGAGTAGAGGGTCAGCAGAGGAGAGGAAGACTCTCAACCAGGTGACTGCGGCAATGGGCTGTTGTGTGTCAGGAGGTGTGAGGATGGTGCAGGATAAAACAAGGTTAAGATTTTTTTGTTTATAGGGTTACTAGACTTGACAGCACCAAAATAACAGTAACTACTGGTGGACTAGTGGGAAAGTTGTTGTACTGCTAACTCCAAAGCAGACAGATCAAATCCACCGGTTGCTTCTTGGAAGAAAGATTAGAAATCTTCTCTCACAGAATTTATAGTTTCTGAAGACCCACTGGAGTAGAGTCACCTATAAGTCTGTCAGCCTTTACTGTAATGAGTGAATTTTGAGATTCATTGGTTATTTATGATTTTTAGGTTTGTAAATATAGTTTAAAGACAATCAAAAACTCCATTCTCATTGAACTGGAAGAGTGTACTTTCAAATAGTGTGTATATTCTAGCCAATAACTATGTGGATGAAGATAATAAATCGGACCTTTAGTACAGGAAGGCTGTATGCCTCTTAAAAATAAAGGTGCTTTCTTTCTACTGTCTCTTTTGTGACTCTCACAGCTGCAGTGCTCAACTCATAGAGGACTTAATAAACACATGTTGATGTTGACCTAAGTGCTGATCTTCAGAGGTTTGGTTTTGTTTTTAAGAGTAATTGCTACCTGGATTTCAAAAACATGTTTTAAAAAAATATGTTCTAATCACACAATTCTTGCATTCCAAACCAGGCTCTCAAAACTCAGCAGCAGAACTGAAGAGGCCTACTTTGGATCAGGTATAAATAAGTTCTTAAGTCTTGAGCTATGATGTAACAATATAGTCAGCCATGTGTGTCAAAGCCTAGGTTATTAAAATCTGCAAATATTTAATAAATACATATTCTTCTCTCTGAGAGCTAACATAGAACATTTCCTTTTCCAAAAACCCTTTGAACAGTAGCTGTCAGAAATAGGTCTTTAATTAATACTCTATTCTTAGCCTCAAAGGAAAAACCAGGGGAAGGGGGGGAAGACAACTAAAATAACCACCCAAACAAGGAAAAACAAGAAACCTTCAAAGACCTGTAAGGTAGCTGTTTTTGTATTCCATGGAGTCAGACTGATCCACAGCTGACCCTGTGGCAGGTTTTCAGAGAAGGATAATCACATGGAAGGAGATTGTCCATCCCGTGGCGAAGTTAGTGGTCTCCAATGGAGGACCTTTGGGATTCAGCTCAGCTTCTTACCACTAAGCCACCAGAGCTCCCCTGGAAAATAGTGGGTATCTTTAATATATCCACTAAATAATGGATACGGCTTTAAACTTACGATAGTATATCCTGTGTGAGAGAGGGAGAGAAGGAGAGGGACACAGAGAGGGAAGGAGGAAAAGGGAAAGGGGGGAGAGAATGAAGACAGGGAGAGAGACAGAGAAGGAAGGAGGGAGACAGAGAGAGAATTTAAAGAAAACTAATTTACAACAAATGGATGATAGTACCGGATTGGACCTCTGGTGGACTAGAAAAGAGGGAGATTTTCTGCTAAACTAAAGCTGTGTGATTCTAATCTGAGAGTTGCCTCATTAGAGAAAGATGAGTAATCTCTTCCCATGCAATTTATGGCCTCCGAATACCCACTGGAGGGTCAGCTATGAGTTGGTTCAGACTAAAAAAAAACCACCATGAGGATTTTAGAGTATGATGTCTAGTTTCAGATAACTTGGGTCTGAATCCAGTCTCTGCCTGGCTGGGTGACCTAAACTTGCCTCTGTATAAGGATCTCAAGATCCTTAATGGTATAGAGGGTTAAGTGCTGGGCTACTAACCAAAAGGCTGGCAGTTTGAAGCCACCATTCTTGAGGGGGAAGCTGAGGCAGTCAGTCTTCTATTAAGATTTACAGCTTTAACCTGACAAGCTTTGACCATGAGTCAGAACCAGCACAAGGGCAGTGGGTTTGGGTTTTGAGTTTGTAATGAAGGTAACAGTACCTGCTCAAGGTTGCTGGAAGGACTCCTCTACTTAGCATTCAGACTCTCTGGGAACACAGCAATGAGGGTAAGCTGTTACTATTCTGTTTTCAATAGAATTCCTGAAAAGACAGCAGCATCACTTATCCCATTAAAACCTCAATAACTGCTGGGGTAAACACACCCTGATGGGTGGCTCAAGTGGAATGATTTTTTTTAAACGTCATTTAATTTTTTTTTATTAATTATGTAACATTTTTATGCAGAAAGCACATGTCATATCAGTAATAAGAATCTAAAAATATTTTTTAAACTCTAATACAAAACCAGTGTTTGATGCTAGCAAAGAAAACAGATGAAAATTGGTTTCCCAGCTTCTACGCCAAACTAAGCTTCCTTACAGAGGAAAAAACCCTAAAATCCTGCTGCATCTAGGTTTTCAGTGTTCATGTGTTGCTCTTTTTTTAGCCTATTTATTTCTGTCTGACTCACCAAAGGGATAAAAGACTGGTGCTCAGAGTCTAATATAAGTGGTGATTCAGAATCCTTTTGCCCCTCTTACTGCCTAAAGCACAGTTGATGATTTTTCAAGAACATGCTCCATGTCTCGTGCTCTTGAGTATTTGGCCATGAAATGAGAATGGCCACAAATATCTCTACCAAACAAACTTCTCCTCAGAAGCCCTGTACTTCAAACTAAGCCCAGCATCAGGAAAAGGCACACTGCTAGTTTATCTAGCTGGAGTTTCCCCTAACAGGCACTGGTTCCCCCAGCCATAGCTGGCTAATTACAAGCTCCATGTAGATGATTCCCCCCCCTTTTTAAATTTGGAATCTTCATCCTGATGTAAAATCAGTGATAACTCTGTGACTTCCTAACAACACTGAAAAGCTGTGCTTGAAGATTTCAATTTCTAAAACCTGAGGGAACTAACTAGGAAGAAGAGATCTTGCAGACAAAGACACATTTTAACCACGTACTAGGGGTCTGAAAGGGGAATGAGACTATATAATGACTGAACTCCAGGATTAGAACTCTAAAATGCTATGCATCTTTGTCTCAATCAAGCAGTTGCAAATGAGCAAAAAGATTAAAAGAAAAAAAAACCCCAAACAATAATAACAACAACAAAAACAATCCACAAACTTCAACCCACTTTTAATTCTACGATACTAAATAATAGTAACAAAAGAATCTCCTACTTTCTACTGTTTCTGAAACATTTCCTACTTATCTAATCTCCAAAGGCAGCAAAGGAGAAATTATTTCTTTTTTATTTTAAAAAGAAACAAATGAAAAAACCAACCAATTAAAGCACCAAAGCACAGAATGGTGAGTCAGTTAGGTACAGAGGACAGACAGAAATCAGAGTTCCTTTTTTCCAAATGTAAGACTCACTTCAGT
The DNA here is from genome assembly GCF_000299155.1 of Elephantulus edwardii. NCBI lineage: Eukaryota > Metazoa > Chordata > Mammalia > Macroscelidea > Macroscelididae > Elephantulus > Elephantulus edwardii. Next base: position 5,207,932 of record NW_006399920.1, on the reverse strand, counting down.
AAATCTCATTTCCACAGCAACACTACTGCCACTGGCACAGCCACTCATCGCACAAATTATATCCAGATGGCTTGTGAATCTCCTCCAACTCCTTCTGGGTTAATGTGGAGAAGGGAGGAGAAACATTTACTTTCCATAGGTTTATTGAGGGGAATGGAGCATTTTGCTTATGTATGTATGTATGTATGTATGTATGTATGTATGTATGTATGTGCCTATTGCATTGAGGCAGTCAGCCATCAGGAACTGTTTCAAAATGCTGCTGAAGAGCAGTGATGTCAATGTGAAGACTATGGTGCACCTGATCCAAACCATGATCTGTTTGATTATTATTATGTGTCTGAGAGTTGGACAATGGATAAGGATGATGGAAGAACAGATGCCTTTGAGTTGTGGTATTGGAGAACAGTAGTGAGTACCCCATATAAAATTATGCAATTATATATTATATATACATCTAGGGATATTGTAGCTAATGTTAGATGGATCTTAGCTGAAAGTAGGGAATACCAGAGGAATGTATATCTGTGTTTCGTTGACTATGCAAAGGCGTTTGACTATGTGGATCATGACAAACTGTGGTTGACTCTGAGAAGAATGGGAATCCCAGAACACTTGATAGTGCTAATGAGAAACCTATACTTGAACCAAGAGGCAGTCGTCAGAACAGAGCAAGGAACACCGCATGGTTCAAAATTGGGAA
>NW_006399920.1:5190989-5206543 GCF_000299155.1 Elephantulus edwardii | reverse complement strand
TGAGGTGGATTGATTCAGTGATTGGGGTGTGTCAAAGACAGTGCAATTGGCACAAGACAGAGCAGAGTTTAGGGCTGTGTACATAGAGTCGCTATGAATCGCAAGAGACTCGACAGCACATAACAACAACAACAACAACAGCGTCTAGCTTAATGTTAACATTTGGATATACGATATTTATTAAATATATTAATAGCTTATAGACTGTAAAGACAAACAGTTAAACATTATTCTATTTAAATTTGTGCTAAATGTAGAGAATAATTTGTCAAATATTAATTTTAAAGTAAGCAAGCTACTGAGGAGTATGCATATACTCTTTAATATACTGAGGAGTGCATGCATCTGCTCCTTAGTGTATGTTTAGGGAGCTCTGGTGGCTGCAATCCCAGACACAATCAGTTTGAACCCACCATCTGTTCCATGAGAGAGGATAGACAATCTCTTCCTATGTGATTTAGTGCCTCTGAAAAGTTACCAGATGGTCAACTATGGGTCGGTTCTGAATGAACAGGACAACCACAAACAACAGCAAGGAGTATGCATACAGTATAATTTCATTTTTCAGTGTTTGTTCAAAAATTGTGATTTTGTTCTTTGGTGACAATAAGTGATGCATAACTCATAACAATCCTATGAACAACAGACTTAAACCTTACCCTATCCTGCTCCATCCTCATGAACCCTCCATGTTCAAGTCCATTGTTACAGCCACCAAGGGTCTTGTTTACTTCACTAACCCTCTACTTTTCCCAGCATGATGTTTTTTCAAGGACTGGCTTGACTTTCTGGTACTTCTGTCAGCGTACTCTTCTTCAACTTTTGGATGATCTTCAACAATGTTTTGCTTTTATGTGATATGGTTGCTATCAGTGATACTACAGGTGGATGACTTCAGCAAACAGAAATTTATTTCTTTATAGTTTAGGAGGATAGCCGTCCAAGATCAGGCAAGGCCCTCTCTTCCTGTCAGTTCTGGAGGAAGATCCTCATTTCCTTCAGCTTCTGTAGGTCCACTGTTCCATGGCAACTTTCATGTGTGCAGGCCTTCCCCAGAGCCAAGGAGCTTTCTCATGCAGGGACTTCAGGCCAAAACGATCCATTTCACTCCTGATAATTCTTTCCTGGTGATAATGACATCTCTCACTTTTAGTTTGCTTTCTTCCTCTCAAATCTCTTATGAGATAACAAATGTTATAGGAAGTTCCCCGGAGAAACTCTATATCAGACCAGGTCTGTGTTGGAGTCTAGCTTCAATTCTCTCATGACTATTTGGTTTATAACCTTATGGAGGATCATTACTCATTGCCATGGAGTAAGAAGCAACTCATAGCTTCCCTTGCAGCAGGTTTTCAGAGGTTGTAAATTACACAGGAGGAGATCACCCATATTTCTCCCTTGGAGCAATTGGTAGATTCAAAACACCTGCCTTTGGATTGACACAATAACTCCTTACCTATCCATTATACTATCTGAACTCCCCTTGAAAATCATTACACACATGTATTTGAGGGACACAATTAAATTCATGACAGGTATATTATCAGGAGAGGCCAGTCCTTTGAAAAGAACATTAAGCCTGGAAAAATGGAAGGTCAGTAGGAGAAAGGAAGACTCTCAGTGAGATGGAATAACACCGTGACTGAAACAACGGGCTTCCATACAGCAGAAGATGTGATGATGGGCAGGGTCAGGCAGAGCTTCGGTCTGTTGTACATAATGTCATATCAGTGAGAGTCAACTAGGCGGCACCTAACAAAAACAACATTTGTATTCATTCTGGAAGATTTCTACCTACATGGAAGATAAGATTAAAGAATTCTTTTTTAAAAAAGAAATATTTTATATTGCTTTGCATATAAAGTTAATAGACATGGTGTTTCACACAATCCTTCCTTCACATTTTTTCCTAGAATCATTCCCATTCACTATGTGTTATAAAAGTAATCATCATTGGACTATGCTTACCATTACTTTGTCTTTCCAGATCCCCATGGATCTCTCCCATTTCCTTTATCCACCCCTTCCTACCACCCACTATAATGTGAAACCCTATGATTTTCCCCCTGCCCATCCTCACCCTTCTGTTGCCACCCCTTTGCCCTTTTTGGACCCTGTATATGTTTTGTTAGTTATGCTTCTCTTTTAAAAATAATGATTTTTTGCAGTTTATCCTAATGAGACTGAGCTAGTTTACTCAGCATAATCCTCTCCAATCCCAATTTATGTAGTAATTTTCTAAACCATTGCTCCTGAATGTTGTGTACTATTCTGTTGTGGTATTTTTATCTATTTGGGGGCAGTTTTGCCACTTTGGGCATTTAAAAATATCTGTTGTTGTCATTGGGTATGCGGACAGACAGTGGGGTGGAGCTCCCCGATTAAAACAAGCGTGGAAGGAGGAGTGGCATCCACTTCCATAATAGCTTGCTTCCGGAAACCCTATGAACCTGGAGAGAGGATGAAAGGCACCCAAGCATCGAGGACTCTCCTTCATAGGGTCGCTATGAGTCGTCTGCGACTCCACGGCACTTAACAACAACAACAACAATCATTGGGTACCACCGATCCACCTATTTGAGGGTCATCCTCTCTTTACTGACTCTCTAGCTTTCCAAACATGATGTCCTGTTCCAAGGAACTGCCCCTCCTAACAACATGCTGAGGGAGTGATGTCTTTCTCCTTCAAGATATTTATAGATACAGATACCTGGTTCTGAAATCCTGGGAATATGTCTGAATGCAAGAACAATAATCTTGAGGAGAAACTAAAAAGTATTTTACTCTTTTTCTGAACTCTCTTATTTTCTGGAAATTAATGTCTGATCTTAGACTAGTACAAAATATCTGAAGTCAAAAACCTCTTTGTTGTTGAGTCAGAACTGACTCATAGCTGAACCTCCATTGGGTTTCCAGTGCTGTAGATTACATTGAAGAAGATTGCCCGTCTTCTTTCTCTCGAGAAATTGCTGGTGGATTCAAACTACTAGAGAGGGGCAGTCTTTGAGTTAGCAGCACAAGTAGATGTGGCTCCCCACACCCCAAGTTGTTTGGTCTCTGGAAAGCAAGACTGACTAAATGAATACGAATAACTTCCCTCTTCTGTAGAGACAGGGGAATGGTGGGCATAGTCCGATGGTGATTAGTTTTACAAAACATAATGAATGAGCATGATTGTATGAAACACAATGTGAATAAACGATAGTGTGAAACACAATGGATGTGAACTTCGAAAGAAAACAAACATAAAAATGAAAAAATGAGAGTAATTTCCTTAGACAAAACAATAGAAATGTAAAATTGCATCTTAAACAATGATCTCGGCATTAGAAATTAAGAACTACTGTTTTGAAGTTTATCTTCTTGCATTTCCCCCTCATGTGAGCTGGAAAAGTAGGCATTATTTATACCGTTTTAAGGATAAAGGAGTTGAGGTTTCGTGATCGTGATTTGCTCAAGGTTACGCAGACAGTAAATGACACTGTTTGGATTGAATTCCAGTCTGCTTCTCAGCACTAATGTATTAGAGGAAATGAAATAAGCTAAAATCTATAATCTGCCCAGAGGTAACCGAGAGTTGAGAAGTGAAGTTTTTCTCTAGACCAAATATGGTTTTTAGCTTTTTCTAAGGACTTAAAATAGTTGACTGACCTAGGAGTTCTTTTTGGTCATGCTCAATTTTCTTTGGGTTCGCTTCTCAACAAACTATATATTATATTGCTTTTGCCTATCTTTATCTCTCCTCAATGTTAGCTTCTATCATTCTGTCTTAGCACAGAGGAAAGAAAGTGTTGTCCAAAGGGAAATGAACTGTGACATAACTTGCAGGCTGTGGGGATGTTTGTCAGAACTCACCTTCTTTAGCAGAAGTCTTAACTCTATTTTCCTCACACTGGAAACACAAATACCTGGAAGTCACTTGAGATACAGTAAAAATACAGTTCATTGCAGGGATAAGGCGGATACCACGAAGGAATTAAATGTACTGTGGTTAACTTGAACCCTTGGAATGCTTAGCTAAGCCGAATTCATAAATATTTTTAAAAGAATTCATGCTTTCTCAACTCACCCTCCCCACTCTGTGAATTAAGACAGTCATTTCTCTCATCTTTGCTTACCCTGTCAGCTATTCAAGCCAATGTTTTATTGCCATTCACTCATTTTAATATATCTGCAACGTGTCTGAATAGCCAGAGTTCTTTGCTCAGCTTTATAATTAGTTGACATTACGAAAATAACTTGCTTGAGCCAATTTTCTTTGCATGAAAATAACTCTTTGAATCTTTTGATGTAATAAATTATAGAAAACTTTAGAAGGAACTAGGTCTAAAATTGATCTCTGATTAGGGCCAGATGCTTCTAAAAAGGGTATCAGAACCACATTTCACATAGTATTCTTCCATTTTAGTTCAAATGTTATGACATCACCGATCTAATAGTGTTTTGCGAATTTGGAGATGATGGTTCTAGCTGACAGCAAGTAGGTCCCTTACACACTATATCATGTTCAATAATCACCCATAGGCAATGGGCTGGGGATCAAATGCAAAAGTTCCCTTCAGACTTGCTGCTTGCCATTCAACTTACCTCCATTTCCCTATCTAGATATATCACACCATTAAGTCATGATGGAATTAGAAATTTGGATCCTGGGCTTATTAAAATTTCACATCTTCTAAAAATACATCAGTAGGAAAGACTCTTTGTCTTTTCACTTCACTTACTGGAGACATCACTTGGAACTTGTATTGATTTCTGATTCCATGCATAGAGCACTTGATTCAACAATAGAGAATAATTTGTAGCTTTATAGCACTGTAATTTGCACATTTGAAATGGCAAAATGAAATCCCTATGGTGCCAGATAGGGGACCTAAATGAGTTAAAGGCAAGTAGGGACTATAATAAATGAGATAGGATAAGTAGAAGCGTTCACACATTGTAGTATCTGGCACAATGCAGCAGTGTACAAGATAGTAATTTTTTTTTCCTTACTCAAAGGCAAAGCTATAGAATCTGAACGAGAAGTGAACCCCTCAATATCTGAGAGGTCATCCATAAAAGTACCTGGGAAGAGTCGGTGACCCCAACGAGTCAAGCTGCCTTTCTTTTTCACAACCCCCTTCTGTGTGCAGGAGACACCAGGGCTCGTGGGCCAGCCTTCATTAGGAAAGAGCAAAAGAACTGGAACATTTCTGTACTGGAGCACAAAGGCCCTTTTCCTTTTGTTGGCTCAGAAGCTTCAATCGGCCTCAGAGTTTCAAAGGTTCAACCAGTGGAGTTCCAACTGAGCTGGGATGGAGCAGTGCCCTGGGTACTGAGTAGAAAAGCAAATGTCCCTGCCCACTCAGTAACCCAGGCTGGGGAGATCTCTCCACGGAGGTCAAAACACTATGTTTTATGATTGTAACCATCACAAGGACAGCAGAGGACTGTGTGATGAAATACCACTTTATCCTCCACCTTCAAACAACTATTTATTACTTGGCAACCTTTGAAAGAACATAAACAACTGCTCTTAAGGACTACAAAAACTTAGCCTCTGGAATCACACATTCAGAACAGGCAGCTTCCTTTGAGAGCTACGAAGAGCCAGAGCCTCCTAGCTGGTAGTTAGAGAGTCAGTGATGGACAGATATATAAAAGCCAAGCTAAGTGAAAGGGAAAGAGAAATGAACCATTAGAAAGGGGCAGCACAGTTAAGAAGAAAAGTCACAGAGGAAACTTCATTGCTTGTTTGCCAGCTCTTAGTTCTTAGCCAAGTTGTGGGGAAGGTGGGGGATGATCAGCATACAGAGAACCCACTGATTGTCAGGTTTTGTTACACTTTATTATGAGTAAGAGATAGAAAACCTTTCTTTCTCCCCATGATACTAAATAGAGGGCAGATATTTATGAAGGGCAATTACCAAAAGGAGACTTGTTGCCAGATGCAATTCACTAAAATCTCTTGGCGTGCAATCATCAAATCAATCACACCTGACTCACATAAATTAAACTGCTAAATTGTTCTCTTAACTTTGTTAATCAATTCCACAGATATATGTTTTAGCTTCTTTATCTACTCTGGGTAAGCCAATGTGTAAGATAAATGTTAACCTTATATCCAAATAGAGAATAGTCTTGGATAGTAGATGGGATAAAATATTATAAGAACAAGCACAGCATGGCAGGTTAGAAAGAGGCCAGCCTTCAAGTTCAGACAGGTGTGAATTTGACCTCTGGCCCTGTCATCAATTAGTTAGCCCAGTCATCAATTTTATTACTTAAAAATGGGAACAACCGGTTGTACAGTGTATGCACTTTTTACACACAGTGAATAATATTTATAAATAAAAAAGGTGTTAAGTAGGTGTTCTTTACTGGAAGTCTCTTCTGTTTGTCCCTTCGTAGTCACATTCTGCCCCCTTGAACTTATTCTGTTACCTGGAATACTGATGAGTCCTATCATTCTCTGGTTGTTCTCTGGTTTCTGTTGGGTTCAATCATTTGGAATCATTGGCAGCCGATTAGAGGACAGGTGGAATGTGAAGCTGGAGTCCTATTCCCAGACTCCCTCCTTGTGGCGTTACTGTGGATCTTCCTACAGAAGGCTGCAGCGTTTACGAGGAAGCCTTCACAATCAACTCCTCTTTTTTAGCTGTGGTAACTGCTCATACTCTTTTCATCATCAGACCTAGGATAGTGATATTTTCTGACAATCTACTATCCCTTGTTGGTTTTCCTTAGCCCTGTCTATAATTCTGTTTTGTGAAACTCTCCTCTGGTTGTCTCTTTGTAGCATGCCATTAGTTTCTGCTAAGCCCTGATGGATATGAGTTCCATTATTATTATAGATAACAAGGTACCATGGGAACAGACTAGGAACAAATAACATTATTTTGGAAAATGTTGGGAAAGTATCTAAAATACTTTCTTGGAGGCAGTAGTACCTAAAATACCACATGAAAATACATAGGAGTGAACAATGTTAGAAAAAAAGGCAGGAAAGAGACGTTTTGGGGAGAAAGAGTACCATATGCAAGGGCTCATGAATAAAGGAGACCAGAGATGACAGCATTTTGGAGAAACTAATGGTCTCAGCTTGACTAGAACAAGAATAAGTGATAGATAATGACAGATAAGCTGAAAATATAAGGAAGATCAAGGTTACAAAAGATGTATAACTTCTTCCTAGAGAAAAAGAGATACAATTAAAAAATTTTAAGATGACTTATAATATGGTCACATTTGCATTTTTAAAAAACAACATAAGAAACAAATCTAAAAGAAGCAAGGTTTCAGGCCGAAATACCAAACAAGCAATCTAGTCTTCCAAATGCGTTATATCATAACATAAAAAGCAACCAAAAAGTTTCACTATTGAACCAATAGGCAATACCATCACAGACAAAGAAAAGATTAAAGTCACCAATTATTCCATTTTACTTAGATCCACAATCAACACCGATAAACACAACAATTAAGAAATCAGAAGACATTTTGCATTTGCAAATCTGAAAGTTGGACAGTGAATAAGAAAGAACGGAGAACAATTGATGACTCTGAATTATATTGTTGGCAAAGAGTATTGGCTAGACCATGACCTACCTGCCAAAAAAACAATTATTTCCTAGAAGTCCAGTGCAGCCAGTGTTCCTGAGAAGCAAGGGTGATGTGACTTTGTCTCACATACGTTCTCACATGTTATCAGGAGGCACCAGTCCTTAGAAAAGGACATCATGTTTGGAAAAATAGAAGATGAGCAAATCAGAAGTAAAAGGAGGGTTTTGGAACCTAAAAGGTGGGTTTTGGTAGTGTAGTCAGTAAGGAGTTGCCCTGTTAATCCAAAGGTCAGGCTTCTCTGGTCCAATCCACCAGTGACTCTACAGGAGAAAGATGGACAATTGCCTCCCAGGTGATTTACAGCCTCAGAAACTCAACAATAGGTTAACCATAATCTTGTTCTGTTCCAAGGGCAACTAGTTTTGAGTTTTTAAGAAATATGTTGCTGTTATTGTTAGGCGTCAGAAAGTAGACTGAGTCATGGCGACCTTATGAACAATGGATCAGAACCTTCCCCAGCCTGTGCCATCCTCATCATCTCTGATGAATAATTTAGAACGTCTACTAAGACATTCAGGAGGAGACAGCTGAAGATGCATTAAGCCTGATAGGACTAAAAGAAGAGAATTTGAAACATCTGAGGTATCAGGTCACTGAAGTTGTGAGAAATAAGGACCACTAAACCAGCTGTCTATCAAAAAGTAAGACCATCATGATAGTAGGAGTTAATGAAAACTTAATAATAGTAGATAGTTATATCATGAAAGCCAGAACTAGACATGCTTTAAAATGATGGTCATGCATGCCTTCTTTACAGCCTTTATTAATTGTCCTGTTTTGCTAAGAACAATGTTGAATGCATGACTAAAATATACCTACTTTAACTTTCTCCTACAGAACTGTCTTTCTTGAAATACCATTTAATATTACACTTTTAAAATAATGAGCTGAAAAAAATCTATTTTCTTTGTAAACTTTCATTTAAGCCACATTTTTAAAATAGTAACAAAAAAAAAAAAAGGCAACAACTCATTGCTGTCTAGTCAGAGTGAACTCAGAGTTGGCCCCCAGTGGGCTTTCAGAGTCTACACATCACATAAGAGGAGATTTCTCAGATTTCTCCAGTAGTTAATGGATTTAAACGACTCACCTTTGGATTGACAGCACAACCCTCTATACACTAGATCACCAAACCTACCTAATATTGGGGTATTTATTTAAAAAAAAAAAAGGAGGAGGGTTTGATATGAGAAATGGCCATAGAAAACATCTTTTACGTATGTGCTGAAGATACTGTCCATTATTTCATTTCTTAACATTTATTCGTATAGTTAATTTCTCCAGAACTCAATGTTAAGAAGAAAGTTCATCTCTGTTAAGGAACAAGTAATTTATTCCCCCTTTCATTATTATGTGAATTGTTTATAACTTTGTTTATTTTCCTCTCTTGCCTTTTTATTTTTATGTCTTTAACTGCCAGGAGATTCAAGTTCAAGTCTTTCATTCATAGAGAGTCATCTACAACTTGATGGCACTTAACAACACCACCAACATAGAAAGAGCTCTGCAGGCCTCATGGATAGAAAGTATGCTGCCAAGCCAAAGGTAGGTGATTTTAATCTTCGGCCCTCAGGCCTGGTTTTAATTGGTTTTGGTCAAACATTCTTCTAAGTGGTATAGCACTGGTCTTTCCATTTGCTGTACAGAGGTAACTTGTGGTTGCTGTGATGCTAAACACTGTGATACTGATGTGTCAAATGTGATAATGGTTACCCATGGTGGACAGTGTTTGGTGGAGCTCCCCGATGAAAACAAGCTTGGAAGCAAGAGTTGCATCCACTTCCAAAATAGCTTGCCTCTAGAAACCTCTATGAACTTGGAGAAATGATGAAAGTTATACAAGTGTTCAGGTCTTTCATTCATAGAGTCACTATGAATTGTCTACGACTCGATAACACTTAACAGCAATAATATACTTGTCACTCATTGCTTTATTGTTGTTGTTGTTGTTAGGTGTCATTGAATATAACTCATAGCGATTCTGTGAACAACAGACCTGAACCCTGTCCTATCCTGTGCCCTCTTCATCATCTTTGATATTCTTGAGCCCATTGATGCAATCGCCGTATCATCTCATCTCATTGAGGGTCTTCCTCCCTTTCACTGATCCTCCTTCCATCTTTCCAAGCGTGATGTAGAACCAACTCATAACTGACCCAGTAGCTGGCTTCTGAGGCTATAAATCTCACTGAAGGAGATTTCCCGTAATTCTCCCAAAGAGTCACTGGTGGATTCGTGTGACCTTTGGGTTAGCAACACAACTCCATGGGCACTACGCCACCAGAGATCCCCTAACAATAACTTAGTTACTGTCAATAGCTCATATTGTACTTGAAATTCTCTACTTCTACATTTTTTTCCAAATTCTCTATGTCTTTATCTTATTCTCACTAACTTTCCAGTTGAGCTGCCAGAAAAGGAGTCATTTATGAGAAGAGCCTGTGGTTGAGACTGGAGATCAGTTAAGGTCCCTGAAATGGCAATTGTTTTTAGGATCATAATCCAGACTCTCTTTTCAAGGAAACTTTTCTTTTCTTCATAAGGTCCCTGAAGACTTGAGACTTTGTTCTCTGTGACGTTTGACCTTTCTTCCTAATTTATTTTAAACATCATGTAGGAGTTCCATGTAAGGATAGATACTCACTTTTATTGCAACAAATCTGAAATAATGTTTGGGAGAAGGAAGATTTTAAATTATAAATAAATGGTCATGAATTATAAATATTTGGCATTAAGATTTCAACAACAAATTCTTTCCCTGAGACTTGCTTTAAACTTGCCATCAAAACAGAGTGGCCGTGAAGGAGTGCCAAGAAGCAATGAGCTCTGACCGTGTGCACTGATCATGTGTACCTTGAGTGACACACTTAGACACCCAGTGACACAGTATAAAACTGGAAAAATGATGCACTCTAACTTTTTTCTTCTTCTTCTCAAGGAAACATTTAGCTTCTCCTCATGGTGACTGGATGTTGATGTTGGTACTGTCAAGTCAGAACTGGCTCATAGTTGACCCACTAACAGGTTTTCAGAGGCAATAAACAGCACGAGAGGAGATTGCCCATCTTTTTTTCTTGGAGCAGCTGGTGGATTCCAACCTTTGCATTGGCCCCTCAATTAACAGTAAAGAACTGTATGCAAAAACAACAACAGTAATTAAACAAGAGACTTGCTCAAACAGAATACAAACATCTGCTCTAAAATAAATTCACTATCTTCAAGTCAATGCTGACTCAAAGCAATTTCGTGTGTGTCAGGGTAGAACTGTGCTCCACAGTTTTCTTGGTTACAGGCTTTACAGCAGCAGATCGCCAGGCCTTCCTTCTGCAGCTCTGACGGCTACGTTCAAAGCACCAAGCTTACGGTTAGTCAAACCCAAACTCACTGACCAATGAGTCCAAACCAACTCATCACTGGCCCTCTAGCAGTTTTTTGGAGGCTGTAAATCAAATCGTTCAGAAGGAGATTGCCCATTCTTCTCCCAAGGAATTAGATTCAACTTGGCACAAGTCCCTATGGACTTCCCCAGCAATGTGCAAGGGCAAATCATTGTGTCACCAGCCAGGCTGCTTCCGAGACAAGCAGGGGTGATATGATAACAGAATTTGAAGTGTTCTTCAGGCTGGTCCATTTTCTCAGAATGTTTTTTGTTTGGTGAGCCACCTTCTAAATCCAAATCCTCTGTGAGACTGAGCCATTATGGGAGATCAAAAATGAAAATGAAGAAAAGGTATTGTAATGTTCATACTTTTAGAGGACCTCCTGTTAGTGTGCTCATTTCTCTCAAAGAAGCTCCAGCAGAGTAGATCTTAAATGTGAACTATTAAGTATATAACTTGTGTCATTGACTACAAATTTAAAATCACTGGAGTCAGAAGTGAAGAGATAAAGTTGGAGGTGGAATTTAAAGAATGAGGAAGCTACAGTTTGAGAAGATAAGGAGAGAAAGAAAATGCATGAGGGAAGCACAAAGATGGCTGGGGGAATGTGAGTACACAGAATTCCCTTGCGGAGTGGTGAGTTAAGTGTTGGGTTGCTAAACAAAAGGCTCACAGTTCAAACTCACCAGTCTCTCCACGGGCAACATTAGAAATCTGACAAAAGGCTGTCATATTTTGGAATTTACTTGATAACAGTGGAGTTAGTAGTGTTAGAAAATTAATAATTAATAAAAAATAAATATTGAAGTACTGAAAAATAAATAAGTTGAGACTAGACCATCAAGAGCCTAAGAGATGAAGTTATATTTCTAGAATGGTCTATAGAGTTATAGAATACCGACTAAAAGATATAAACATTGCAATTTTTTTTTTTCCAAAAAAGCCAAAATAGCTGTTGTAATAAATCAAGTCAAAGGTAAGGAGGTAATGAGATTTTGGACCAGGATGATGATAATAAAAATGAAGAGAGAAATGACATTTTTAGTAGAGGAAAGATCAGCATTTAGACTACATATCGTGTCTGGCCCTTCTTATGATCTTACTTACTGAATTATCTTACTTACTGCTCATGACAACTTTGAAAGACAGATAGGATTATCTCAAGTCTACAGATAATACAAAAGAGGTAACTGGCTTCCAGAGATTCATTCAGCTGCTATGAATAGCCAAGATTTGAATTAAGTGCTTTTCAACTCCAAAGACTATGATCTTCCCATTTCAACTTTAGCTCCCCTGGAGAGACATTTCAAAGGGAGCATAGACGGGATTTGCCATCAAAGCTGATATCTTACTCGAAAGGAAAAAGATGGTTTTGAAGACTCTTAGTTTTTCAACCTGTAATGTTAGAAAATGAAAATGGTGTCACAGATGGAGACAAAATAGTTAAGCAAAATTAAAGAAAGCAGTAATAATCTTGTCTTAATAATGTCACTTTGTTGTATGCACTAGTCTAAGCACTTTATCTGTATTATTATATTGGGTATTATATTTGATAAGATAAATGCAAATAGTGTGCCCATTCAGGATAGGAATCTAAAGCTGGTTTGGAGACATGAAGGAACTTGCCTGGTATCTTAACCTGACTCATAGTGACCCTATGTACAACAGCCCTAAACCCTGCTCTATCCTGTGCCAATCTCACTGCCTCTGACACACCCATCCCGATTTCCCCAGTCACTGAATCAATCCACCTCATAGAGGGTCTTCCCCTCCTGCGCTGTCCCTCCACCCTCCCAAGCATGATGTCCCTCTCCAAGGACCTGTCCCTCCTTACAACATGTCCAAAGTATGTCAGACGAAGCCCCAGAATCCTTGCCTCCAAGGAGTAGCCCGGTTTAACCCTCTCCAGGAAGAATCTATTTGTTTTCTTGGCAGTCTAGGGTTCATTCAATACTCTACTCCAGCACCACACCTCAAAGGCATCAATTCTGCTTCTATCCTCCCTAGTCATTGTCCAACTCTCTGATGCATAACAAGTGATTGCAAAGACCATGGCCTGTATCAGGCGCACCTTCGTCTCCAGAGAGACACCGTTGCTCCTGAGTACTTTAGAGAGGTCCCTTAACAGCAGACTTTCCCATCGCAATACGTTTTTTGATTTCCTGACTGCTGGTGCCAAGAGTGTTGACCGTGGAGTAGAGCAAACTGAAGCTGTGAACAGTCTCAATCTCTTCACCATCCATCCTGATGCTACCAATTGGTCCAGTGGTGAGAATCCTTGTCTTATTGACATTGAGCCTCAGTCCATACTGAAGTCTTCAGTCCTTGACCCTCAGCAGCAAGCACTTCAGGTCCTCCTCAGTTTCAGCAAGCAGGGTTGTGTCATCTGCATAATGCAGATTGTTAATAGATCTTCCACCAATCCTGATGCCACACTTCTCCTCATAGAGCCCAGCCTCCCAGATAATCTGCTCTGCATACAGGTTGAAAAGGTATGGAGATAGGATCCCTCAAAAGGAGAACCTAAGAGAAGGGCTTGCCTATCAAGAAGTTTACTTTGGAAACAGGGATAGAGACTGGGAAGAATAAAAGAGAGACAGGAATTGGTAGTATAAGCAGTGAATGGTCAACTGCTGGAATGAAACATTTATATTTGGAGTTTTCTATAACAAGCCCTCAAATTCCACTATATTTAGGGAGCTCTGGTTGCCTAGGAAATACAGAGTTGCATTGTCAACCCAAAAAACAGTCCAAACCCACCAGCTTCTCCATTGGAGAAAATGGACAATGTCCTTTCATGCAATTTACAGCCTCTGAAAACCTTCTGGAAAGTCAGTTCTGACTCAACAGCACATTACATCAATGTAAAAGATAGATAATATATAATTCTTCCTTTCAAAAATTTTATAGTCTAATCAGGATGTTCTCATAGAAATAAGAAAAATTAAATTTAAAAACTACCTGTTAAATTTATAGAGGAAGAAATAAAAAAAATCTATAAGTATATAGAAAACGAAGTAGCAAGCTTGCCTCAGAGAGCTAGAAAAGTATTGTAGCAAGGAGGTTCAGTAAAATTTGAAAAATGGGATTTCCATGAAATTAGTAAAGAAGGTGCCTCTTGGCAGAGAGAACACTGTACACAGGAATCATGAAGGATGTGGAATATGTAGGAAGCAGTATTGAGTTCCGTTTGATTGAAAGGTATTGGGTATTAGAATGTACACTGGGATTAGAGTGTGAAGTTGATTCCATATGCCAAATAAAAGGTATGAACTTCATCTGGGAAGCAACAGAGAATTGGAGAAGTGTTAGAGCAAAATTTGGCAGAAGCTGATTTGTTTCTAAAGAGGTAATTTTTAAAGAAAGATTTTTCAGATGAAGTGTGAAGAATGAAGTTGGTTGGAAAGATGAGCTTGTGAAACTGGCAACAGAGATAGACAAGAAAAGGCCAGGTTTGAAAGGTCAAAATCTAGAGTCCAAATGGATTGAGGAAGTAAGGGAGTGAAAAGGGGATATCAGGAGTTACTTATTCCTTTGAACCGCAACAAAACACTTAAAACCCCAACCCAAAGCTGTTGAGTCTGGCTGTTGAATGGTGGTGCCTCCCAGGAATTATCAGTTTCCTAAAGTTGTAAATTTTAACACAAGAAGACTGCACTATCATTCATTCTCCCACCGGGTGACTGGTAGGTTTGAACTGCCAAACTTTCAGTTAGCAGCCCAATGTGTTTTTTTCCATAATGCTTCCTTAGTTTGTTTACTTTGTTTTGCTTACACTCATCTAAATACAAGGCATCCTCATGGCCTAGTGACAGAGTTTCACTGGCAACACAAATGTACACAGTTCAAATCCCCCAGCTGCTCCAACAGAGAAAGATGGGCAATTTCCTATGTGATTAACTGCCTCTGAAAACCCACAAAAAAAGACTGCTATGGGTTGGTTCTGACTTCATGGAACACGACAACCATAACGTCTAAACATAGGTATCACAAAGAAGCTAAGGCAAAGCTTCCCACGATGTTGTTTAGATCTAGCAGCTACAGATAGAACTCATGGGCAGGTTCCCAAAACCTTTTTGATGTGCTCTCATTAATCCCTCTGTTCCAATTTGCTTAGACTCTGAAACTTTTTTACCCAAATGGAGCATCTCTCAGGACCTTTGTCCTCTGGGAAATACTCATGTATGCCATGTAAGGGCCAGACAACTTTTAGCAAAATGAAGGGAGATGTTTTAATCAAAGGAATCCTTCTGTTAGAACAGCCTTTCGAGACTGTTAAACCTGTGACAACTTCATTCTATTCTTACTATTATTTCAGGCAAGTTGTGTAACTAGCAAATAGTGTAAATAGTTTAACCTATATTTTGTAGAGTTTTTATGGTAATTTAGAAAATGCGTACAATTTGACCCCAAGCAATAAAACTACAGCTGTTAATTTTATACTTAAGAGGCACAAAATTTTTGCTTATAACTTTACTGCTGTACTGGCTTTAGAGCAGTATAGGAATTGTATTTTCCTTGACAATCTGGTACTTGTGGTTCTTACCTTCTCTGCTACTCATATGCAAG
>NW_006399920.1:5181779-5189129 GCF_000299155.1 Elephantulus edwardii | reverse complement strand
CTTGGGAGGGTGGAGGGACAGCACAGGAGGGGAAGACCCTCTATGAGGTGGATTGATTCAGTGACTGGGGTAATCGGGATGGGTGTGTCAGAGGCAGTGAGATTGGCACAGGATAGAGCAGGGTTTAGGGCTGTTGTACATAGGGTCGCTGTGAGTTACAAGTGACTCAACGGCACATAACAACAACAACAACTGCTTTTGGATTTTTCACACTGTTCACAAGTGTCTCTTCTGCTTATAACTATTTATTAGTGTTTGCTGTTGGTTGATTTAGGTCTTGTTTATTGAAATGAGCAGTCAGTTCATTGTTATCATTTTTGTTTTGAATCATTGAGTCACTAACCGATAGCTGATCTTCCAGTGGGTTTTCAGAGGCAGATAATCGCACAGGAGAAGATTGCCCATCTGTTTCCTGCAAAACAACTAAACTGGTGGATTTGAACTTCATGCCTTCAGGATTGCAGTGCAGTTTCTTACCATTAGGCCACTAGAGCTCCCTGGTTAGTTTATTCGAAGGTCAAATGGTCTGTGGTATAGATCTAGACTCAGTGGCTTCTAGGGGCAAAACTTAAAAAAGAAAAATATCAAGAAAGATTTCTCTTTAAAGAAAGCCAAAGCAGAGTGAAAGACAGGGGAAGCTGGACTACAAGCCGTTTCTGTAAAATTCCATGGCTTGGGATCCAATTTCTGTTTTGCTAAGAAGGATGACTCATAAGGCTAGATCACAAGCATGTCGGGAAAAGTAGCTACTATGACCTCTTTGGCTTGCAGCGGGAAATGATTAACTTGTGGATCTCTGAGGATATCATGAGTCTATGTCCTCCGATTAGAAAGAAGATACTGACTTGAATATATAACTTGATGCAATTGTATGCTATTCTCAAATACGGTATTTTTAACCAGTTAATTTCTTTCCATGTTGCGTATTATTTGTTTTATTATAAAATTCTCAGCTTCCACTCAAATTCTCTCACAAGCCAAAGTAATTTAGAAAATTCAATGTGTGATTATCAGTGGTCATCAATATGAGCTCATTTCTGACACATCCTCTTTTTTTATCTTGATCAAAAATCTTCCACGGATCCCCATTGACTACTAAAATAAACACAGCCTGCTTGATGTGCAATTTAAGACACTCTATGGGTACTGGGGCCAAAGGGAATGAAATTATGTGCTTCTCAAAATCATAGTATAAGTAGAAATGACCCAAGGATTTTGACAAAATATTATTCTGATTCATTAGGCCTGGGATACTGCTCTCAGAACCAGATCATAACAAGATCTTAGGTGGTAGGGACTTAGGGAAGGAAAAAGTCTTTGTCATTAATTCACAAGACATTGGGAAACAAACAAGGAAATGGAATAAAATAGGAAATGCAACTGATGGATGAAGAAGTTGGGAGATTATCAAGACATTTCCCTTCTCAGTGTTGTAATTTTTTAGATAAATCTAGATGATGTCAATTATTTGATGTTGTTTTGTTCTTACTGACATTTTCTTTTGCTTCAGTACTCCATATAAAGTTTCCTAGTGACCTGGAATTGCTAGTATGGAATTATCACTTGAGCCTTTTACTATCAACATTGGAGCTGTGTGACATGATGGGAAACACAAACTTCGATTTTACCATAATTTAGAAAACATTCTCCTCTTCCTGAGATAGAGCTTACCTTCTCTGTGGTTTGAAAGACTCAGTCACAGAGTCTAGGCACCTCTGAGTTTTCATGCACATCTGACTTGTCACAATATCCAAATTTCTAAGATGAATTATGATAGTTTACTATAAAAATGAATAGAATGATAGTGTTCTCTCCATACTATTTAGGGAGCTCTCGTGGCTTAATGTGTAAGGAGTTGCACTATTAACCCAAAGGCAGGTGGTTCAAATCCAATAGCTGTTACGCAGGAGGAAGTTGAGTAACCTCCATCTATGAAGCTTAAGCCTCTGAAAATCCACTGTAGGGTCAGCTGTGAGTTGGTTCCAACCTAAGAGCCAATAACAACATATATTATCTAATTTGAATATTATGAATCCACTAAATGAGTGTCTGCTCAACTGATTCTAATGTCTTATAAATAAATACTAAAACCTTCCTCAAGATTTTAGTTCTAGTCTATTCTTTGTATAAATAGTACATAATGTTTTTCTTTATGTGTTACTAGGTATTTACTATTCCATTTCTGTTCATGATTTTGAGAGTATAAGGCTCAAAAGTAATTACTGCCGACTTTGATTCTATAACTGGAGGTGATTTTGAGCATTTATGATATATTTGAAGCTTTCTTCTTATTTGGTGTTTGGAAAGCATACTGTTTTGGAAAGTTTGAGGCCCTGGAACCATTATTCCTTCTGGGATTTAGTTCAGATCCTTAATTGAGTCATTTTAATTTTAATCAAATGGTGGCTTGGAGCTATAACAATACCTTAGGAAGTCCTAGTATGGATGTCTCTTTGGCCTTTACATGGTAATACTCCATTTTAAAATTCAACCCATGGGTTATATTTTCCTTCACTGACTTCTGTTAATCTAAAACATTAACAACTGTTAAATTGTTACTGGGCTACTTGTTTTTTTAAAGAAGAGTCCAAAGGTTAGTAAAATGAAAATGTTTCCTCACAGAAGCTTAGTTCTATTATTGAATTTCCAGCTTATCTCTCAGGGTAGTTCTGTAAAGACAGCATTTTTCACTGTGTGGAATTATTTAAACATTAATGTTTTGGATCATAGTCTCTATTGTAATGGTATGATAGTGCATGTTTTTGTTATTGTATGCCATTGAGTCAGAACTGACTCATAGTGGGTTTTCAGAGGCAATTTAATAGCATAGGAGAAAATTGCCCATCTCTTGCATGGAGCAGCTGGTGGATTCAGTGTAGTGTGCCTTAGGGCTGGCTGTGCAACTTTTTACCACTAAGACCCTAAAGAAAGTATAAATCCCCACCACAGATCTAATGCATAAGAATATCTAAGGCGTGGTCTGAGCTGCTATATAAGGCTATTTGTGTCTTCTAGGTTGCAACACCCCCATGATACATCTTCAATGATATGAACATGCACGGCCAAGCACAATCAATAAGAGTGCATCTAAATTCCAAAATCAGTCTCCATAATAGTTTATGTGTTTCCTACTGCCAAAGGGGCCCTTTAGAGTAGTGAGAGAAGGTCTTCACCCTGAAACCCACAGCGTCCCTTTTCAGCAGGAAGTAGCTAAAAGAATACGCCATCCCCTTTTCCTTATGACTCAGGGTGAAGTCTCTCTCAGGGAGGAGTGATAGGGAATGGCAAAGGACACACTGACAAAGGAGGTTAATCAGAACTGGCTTTGACAAACACTGTGGCATTTGGACAAGAACAAACTGGGAGGAGGGTAGAGAGAATAGTGCAACAATGAATGAATGGAAACCCAAAATCTCTGTAAATGTTTATGAAAATTAATAAAATATAATTATAGAAAAAAAATAAATATCTTCATTTAAAAAAAAAAGGCTATTCCTTGGAAAAGGACATCATGCTAGGAAGGGTGGAGGGTGAGCAAAGGAGAAGACCCTGGAGGAGGTGGATTGACACAATAGCTAGGGTAATGGGGGTAGGGGTGTCAGAGACAGTGAGATTGGCTTAGGATAAGTCAGGGTTCAGAGTTATTTTTCATAGGGTTGCTATGAGTTGCAGATGACTTGATGGCCTATAACATAACAACACAATAATTAAGAATTACTATTTTTGAAAAGGTAGACTGGGCAGAGTTAATGCACTTCAGGAAATGTCTTGTTTTGGTAGGTCTACTTCAGGATCCATTAGGGTTAAGGAGATGCAGCAGCATCATTTAGTCCAGTTTCTTGTATTACTTGCTCAGCACACAGACTGAATTGGTATGGCGAAAGTTGCTGCCTGTGGTGTTAGCTCAAGAGTTGGCTTTTCTAGCCATTACATTAACCCTTTTTGGTCTCCAGCTATCTTAACTGCAGATATATTGTCTTATAAATCATCAACAGCTATGGGACTAGGATAAGAGATAGGTTGTTTCCCACACTAGGCAGCAAAACTTGAGGAAGACTGAAGTAACACCCTGAGGTTAGAGCAAGATCCTGGTGGCAAGACCCTGGTGATGATGGTGGATAGACTGTATCTTTGCTCTGGAGAAATGTGTTAAAATGTAACCAGAGAAGCCCTGAGATAAATGTCACAGTTAAAGTTTTTCTGTTCTTGCTGGGTGATGGAAGAAAAATCTAACTGGAGCCTGGACTAATTGAAGAATTATGCCTTGGGACTTCTCGACAAAATCTGGACCCACATTGGGTAATATTTTTGCCTCCCTCACTTTCCGACTCACTTCCCTAATAAACTCCACTTTTGGCACCACAACTGTGAGTGAAGTCTGTGAGTTAAGAACTAATGTTAAACCCAATGATTGGTGCAGATGGGTGCAGGAGCATGGGAGTTGTTGTGTCTGACCAAGCAGCTGTCTGTTTGCTGCTATGGATATTATTAAAGGGGACAGTTCCCCTTTGTGAAGTGGTTGGAAGTCAGACTTGGCCAGCACCATCCTCACGTTCCATCTGGTCTTCTTTCACTGTTCTAACGTACATCTTTTCTGATTTTAAACTATACAGTACCCTTTCTTCTTTTTTGAATGACTGCTTCTTGTTCCATGTGCAGGCCTCACCTGAGCACAATTAAGTGTTCTCGAATGCTTCTTCTTCTCAATGTTATCCATAACTTATTATGATCCATATGGTCAAATGCCTTTGCATAGTCAAGTAAACATAAGTAAACATATTCTTGGTATTCACTCATTCAAACCAAGAAGTATCTGACATCAACAATGATATCTTTCATTCCATAATTACAAAAAAACCCCATGACTGTCATCAAGCTGATTCTGACTCATAGTGAGCCTCCCCTAGGGTTTCTGAGGCTGTAAATGTTTACATTAGGAAACTAGCCACATTTTTGCTGTTCATGTAATGACCTACACTATCAGAACCCTCTAATGGATTGATGGATAAACAAAATGTTCTAACTCAAAGCAACTCCACACTTGCCTTTCATGAGTCCATCATAAATATGAAAGCTGATGACTCTTACCCTCTGATTACTAGTAAACCACCATGATCAACAATTCCCATGTCTCAACTCAGAAATATTTGATGGGTACAATCTACCAATTAAGTGCAGGCACTTTGGCCCAAACGTTCAGGATGTTTATGTCTCTGTGCAAATAAAGCTTCAGATTCACATTCAAGTAACAAGTTGCTCCCCTGTTTATATTGTGAAATTTTAATTGTATTACCAGAGAATGTCTGCTTAATTTGTATTTTATTGGAGATGTTCTGTTTTCTAGCTTAGTAGACATTTACTTTACTTCCAGATAATTACTGTGGCTTAGATTTTAATGTCTTAATTAACTATCCTTATTAACTTTATGGCAAGAGCTGCAGCATAACAATAATTTCCTATAAAAACATGCTCAGTAATATAAATATTATAGCCTTTTCACCTGCAGAGAAAAGAGAAAGGCAAAGCAGGCAGTATTCAATTAAGTTTAGTCCCATTGAGCTAATTTCTTTTAAAGCCTAAGCACGTGGCACCTCAGTGTCATGGTGAGACATCCGCACCAAGGCAGCTGTCTTGTCTGGGCAGCTTCTTCTCAATCAAAACATTCAGACCCCAGACACTTTTTAAAACTAGAAAAGTGTGCCAAGAGGAAGCATAAAGATGCCTGTATTTCTCAAACAGTCTTTATTCATTTAAGGCTCTCTGATATCTTTATTTGCTGTGATGATTTAATTAGCCATCCAACAGGCACTTCTCAGCACCTCCCATGTGTCCAGATTTCTTTGTCAAGATAAACTAAATGCTGCTGTGGTCGTAAATAAGTCCCTAGATATCAGAGGCTAGCATGGGGAAGGTTGTCTAGTGCTAAGAAGCTGTACTGCAATCCCAAAGAGATGCAGTTCAAATCCACAAAGGGTTCCACTAGAGAAGAGCAGGTAGCATTAGAGCTCCCTGTGGAAATCTCAAGAGCCCTACACTATCTAGACTAGAAATAAGTTGAAGTAAGTTGACCCTCTCTGAACAGGAATTTACATTGTTGTTGTTTGCCATCGAGTTGGAACAAACCCATAGCTGACACTCCAGGGGATTTTTCAGAAGTAGTAAAACACGCAAGGGGAGATTACCCACCCTTTTTCAACCCAACCAGTACGTGGTGGATAGGCCTTGTATTTAAAAAGTCAGTTGGGCCCAACTAAGTCTCCAGTTTGGAGGCTCATGTGTGAAGCTGTTGGATTCTGGAAGGCAGTTTCTCTTGTTTTAGTGAGGATCAAATGTGGACTGTTGAGTTTGGATTTTTTTTTTTTTTCATTCACCATCAAGTGTGAGCTGATTGGATTTGCCAGAGTTAGCTAACGATGAGTTGTGTGTTGGAAGCCTCTTGGCTTAGAGTCAACCAGGACCTTGTGGGTGGCCCTTGTATTTAAAAGGTGGTGGGGCCCTCAGCCTGGTGCTAATTGTGTTTGGGATGAACATTCTTCTAAGTGGTATAGCACTGTTCTGTCAATATGTTGTACAACTTGGGGTTACTGTGATGTTAAATGCTGTGCCACTAGAGTGTCAAACATCCTAATGGTTATTCACCATGGACAGTGTTTGGTGGAGCTCCCAGATAGATTCATTCAGGTTTGGAAGCAGGAAGGGCTTACACTTCCTAAACCACAAGCCTCTGGAAACTCTATGAACACAGAGAAACTACAACAGTTATAGAAAAGGCTTCAGATCTTTTGTTCACAGGGTCACTGTGAGTTGCACTCCACTTGATGACACTTAACAATAATAACAATGTATCATAGTGACTAAAATCCAATATATAATCCTAACCCTAATGCTTGGGAAGTTGGCAAATATAAAGGAACATATGAATGGTTGGATAGTTAGATGCTTGTATGGCTAAATGGTTGGATGGATGGATGGATAGCTGCAAGGTTAGATGGATGCTTGATGGTTACATGGCTGGATGATTGAGGAACACTGCCAGCCTCTGTCACATTGTGCCAGGTGCTGGAAAAGATAACAAAGGAGAATTAGAGTAAGATCTTTTCCCTAATTTTTTTTGGATCAGGATGGTGAAGGAAAAGAAAATTGGAATTCACTAAGTACTTCCCTATGTCAGATAATTTGCTACAGGTATTATATTTCAGTTCAGTTTTATTACAGTGAATTAATAATTTGCCCTCTAATTATTGAGCAAATACAGTGACCTAGGGACTGATGTAAACACTGAATTTCAAAGATAAGTAAAATTCAATCCCAACTCTTAAGGAGAAAAAGAAAATAATTTTAAAATATTTT
>NW_006399920.1:5153614-5181679 GCF_000299155.1 Elephantulus edwardii | reverse complement strand
AGTGAGTCAATTTATCAATATTAATAATATTAATAAATTACACAATGGGGATAAGAACAAAATAGTGGAAAAATATACAATGACATTTAAGTCAGAGAGATTTCCTAGAGGAGATTAAACTGAAACAAATTTCCCAAAGAAAAAGTGGAAATTAATAAGAAAAAGACATTTAAGGCCAAAAAATAAAGCCTCCAGCACATGCAAAGATTGGGGCGAGGGAAGAGCTGATGAACTAACTATGCAAGCAGTTCAGTCTGGTTGGAGATGAAGTTCAAGGTGGCAAAAGTGAAAGAGATAGGTTGTTGAGTGGAAAAGGAATTCATTCTAAAGAGCATTTCATCTTGAAAGGAAACAGAACTTGCAAGCTCAGCTAGGAAACAGACCACAGGAAAGACTTTTGTGGAGAAGTTAATTCTGTGGATGAGTATCAGTTTGTAAACCACTAACTTTATTTCAGATGTTTGTGAGTATAATTATCAGGATGGTAGGCCTCTGGGAATCCTACATGGGTCTGAAGTCTACAACAATTTACTCTGAGGAGAAGTTGGTAACATGCAAAGCTCTGACTGGTATCAATATTTTGCCTCATTCTGGCTCTTTGTTGTTCCCGTGGTTTGTGTCATCTCCTTTGTAGCTGGGGACATCCCTTTACCGTGATGCTAATGTGTGCGTTGAGGAGAGGTCCATCTGACCCAGAATTCATCAACTACAGAGCCCATCAGTTTCTAACATGTTCTCTAGCCTGTCTTCCTAACAGTTTCTCCGTTTCCCCTCAAAGTTATATAGAAATGTAGCTAAGCTCACGGGGGAGAGAATTGCTATAAGCATCTCTGAGAGGGTGCTCTTTGGAAATTCTTAAAGATGGTTTAGTATTGAGGCAAAAATTTGTATCAAGATTCCCAGTACTACATAAGCATCTCTTTGGAACTAATAACAACTCATTGCTTTGAGTTGGAATGGCTCGTAGCTGACCCCTCTAGCAGGTTTTGAGATGGTAAATTCCACTGTAGGAGATTGTCCATTTTTCTCCTGCAGAGCAGCCTGGATTCAAACTGCTCATATTTGGTTGGCAGCACAATTTTCCTCTAGGTGACCAGAGCTCCGTTTTGGAGATAAAACCAGCCCAAAAGACTACTCCCCCATCCCCGTTTTCAACATTCAGTTCACAAGAAATCAAACCCAACCCAACACACTACCATAAAGTCAATGGCAACCTTCCATCCTATCGAGTTTCTGAGGCTATAAACCTTCATGGGTAAAACTGCCTTATCATAGTCTTTAGAGTGGCTGAAGGTTCGAACTGCCTACTATTTCATTTAAAAGACCAACACTAACTTATTGTGCCATTCAGTGTTAAATTTTTTAGTGAATTTTGTTGAAAATACGATATCCAATTAACTTCTTTTGCTATATATGAATACTTAACCCTAGAACAACTTGGAATCCTAAGCCTTATCCTGTGTCCTTCCCTACAAACCTCACCCTATGTCAACCTTCTTCATCAGTAGAGGGAGTAGGGTGTAGAATGCAGATTCATAGTTCCCACTTCCGGTGGATTCTGCGATTGTTGCCGCAGGGGCTGAAGAAGCAGAGAAGTTAAATAAACACTCTAAATAATGACGGTGTTGTTGACCACGTCTTGGGAAATATTAACCAAGACCCTAACCATTCTCACTGATGAGTTCTTTAAACGTGCCCTGCCTTCCATTGCTTCAAGATCTCCATTTAGTTTCTCTCTGCTTCCCATCCTTGTCCAGTTGGAGACTTTTCAGTTCATTCTTTGAAGCACGACACAAACGTCCTGTCCCCTACATCTGTGTCATCTGTTCCTCTTATGTTTTGCAAACGATCTTCTACAGTCATTCACATGCCTGTCTTTCTTCAGGAAATGTCCGCTCCTAGAAAGGAAGAGTGTCTGATCTTTGTTTCTTTGTTGCCAAATATTGTTGTTGTTTTTAGTAAGTAAGTTAGTCATGATGATGGTATGAATAATAATAAAAAAAAAGAGTGTTCAGTCCTCTACCATTTTCATGATCGCTCAGTTCTTTTTTGTGGCTGTTCTGTCAATCCATCTTACTATTTCTCCTGTCTTCATTGGAACTGCCACTTTTCCAAAGATGCTATTTTTTTTCCATGTCCTTCTGATGACACATCCAAAATGAGTGAGTTGAAATCTCAGACAATGTTCTGTGGTTGATAAGGCTCTTCATGGACTATTTTTCAGAATTGCATCACCAGGCCTTCTTCCTATTCTGTCAGACTGTCACACTGTGGTAGCTTACATGTTGTTATGATGCTGAAAGCTGTTTTACTGGTATTTCAAATACGTGTAGAGCCAATTGTGGTGGCAGGTTTCAATAGAACTTTCAAAATAAGACCAATTGACATGCATAGGATACTTTAAAAATACATTGATTCTAATAAACTGATAACTACAGATATGCTTTCTGCGTTAGCTAAATTGCAGGTAATGATTACTTTCTTCCAAATGTTTTAAATGTATAAAAGGGTTTTGGGGTTTCCCCTACAATATAAAGGCAAAATTGGAGATGAAATCTTAGTGTCTTGTCTCTGTGTGAACTATTCACTTTGGTAACATTCACTTAAATTAGGTCATATAATCAATGATTTCTCTGTTGTACCTCTTGTCTTGTAAGGGAAGAATTGTTTCTGGGTATACAATAAAGAAACCCAGAGTCAGAGCAGAATGTTAGCTTCAGGAGCAGGTAACAGACTTCCTCATCAGGGCAGCTTCTTTTCATCTCCACTGAGGATGCCATTTTCTGCCTTCCTTCTTTGTCTGTTCCGAGTTTCCTCAGAAGTAGTGGCTCCATGGGAACGGATTTTGCCATCACACATCAGGTATTTAGACTTCTATTAAGGGGAGATGAAAAGAATATTAGATGTGGCAGAGCAGAGAGGCGATGGAGAAGACTGCCGAGGACAGGATTTTGATATCAGATGAACAGTCCCTTGCTAGTGGGAATAATGCGTGGCTGGAGGGGAACACAGTGGCATCTATTGTCAGTCTTCTTAAGTCACAATTACCAAAGGACCTGTCTCTGTCCCTCTGTTACTCTAATCAGCTGCAAAGACCCCAGAGCAAGGAACACAAAGCAGAGAGCTTTCAAAGTCTGAAAGTATTGTAGCTTTTGGACAATTTCAGGTTGATTCTGTATTCTTTTTTTCTCCTGTATATCCTGAAAGTCTTAAATCCAGCTTACTATCTGCTCAGACAGAGGCAAAGTGCCTTAGAATCTCTAGCAAATATTTCCAAAAAATGCTTGAATTGAATCATAGCCATACTAAGAAGACAGGCACAATAAGAAGTCTGTTTTGTAGATTAAAAAAAAACAGATCTAGTAATTTTTCCTGAGGGTCTTCCATTTAAGGATGGTGTAACTGGGCCTGACTATAAACGTCCCCACTTCCCACATGCTGAAGTGCAGCCTGGAGTGTGGAGAGGTGAGAAGCATGGAAGAAAAAAGCCCTACAAGTAAGGATCCAGTTCAGTTAAGTAAGAGACCGTGGTCTGATAGTGAATGGTCTGTTGATGACGGTTCTGTGAACACTGCAATCAGAAAAGGGGGCTTTAGTCGGGGGTTAATGACAAACTCCATGTGGGAAGAATTGATCGATGATGATGTGAGTCCCTGAGCATTGTCATAAGCTGCAGCCTTTCCCAGCAAGCACTTTCTTGCCATCACACAGCAAGAGAAACAGGCCTTCTTGTTCTTCACATCACAGGAATTAAAGCTGTTGCCATGTTGGGCAGAAACGATTTTTGAAAGCATTTGTTTAACACCATCTCCCAGCTTTTGAGTTCAGGGAACAAAGGCAAGTATTTGCTTCCAAACCTGTGAGGGCAGATTATTCGGCACCAGTTATTATTCCTCCAAACCTCTAGCAAAAACTGTTATTGCATACAGCTCTAGCTTCTAGACCAGTTAGAGGTCAGATGAGGAGATGATGATGGGAGTTTTAAGTCTGGAACTTCCAAAGGATCCTTTTTGGTCTTGATACATCAGTATCCATTTACAAAGCCTATATGAGACCATGCCAATTCTTTTGACAGAACTGAATGAGTTCATAGGAGTACCAGAAAAATTATAATCTATTTAGTCTTCACTAAAGCTATACTATTTTGTGATGAAAATTAAAAAAAAATCCACAATCAATAAAACCTAACCTCCCCCTCAAAAAAAAATCAATAAGACTATGTAGATGTCTGAATAATGTTCAGCTTGAATTGACAGAATAATTAACTAATTGGTTTCTAAAAAGGCCTAGAAACAACAATGTTACTGCTTAATAGTTTCCTCCTTTATAAAAAAATCTTAGCTGTTGTATATTTTATTTCACAGGTACAAGTCAGGCAACCATCGCCATAATTTCATTTCAGAACACGCTTATTATCCTTGTAAGATTCTCCATGCACGATCAGCCCTTATTTCCACCACACCCTCAAACCATGAATCCAAACTACCGAAACATGGAGTTGGTTCTGGCTCTCGTTATCCCTCTATCAAGTTGCCAAGGCAGTTGCTCTGAACTGGAGGAGACTGCCCATCTTTTTCCCTCAGAGCAGCTGGTGGATTTGAACCACAAGAGATGAGAGGAATTTTTGTTAGTAGCACAATGTACTATGGAGTGGCCATCACCAGCCCTTCGGCAAACTCTAATCTACTTCTTTCTTCATAGATTTGACTTTTCTAGACATGTTATATAAATGAAATAATGCAGTAAGTTTCCTTCTTAAATCTGCCTTGTTTTCATCAGGCATAAAATAGTTTGTACAAATGCTTAAGCATTTGACTAACAGCAGAAAAGTTGGCAGTTCAAACCCACCTGGCTATGATGTCAGGCCTAGCACTCTGTTTCCAGGCCACAGCCTTGTGAAGTCAATGGCACACACGGGGTGGCCATGGACTAGAATCAACTTCCTGGCAGACTATAAATTACAACATTTTTTAAAATGTTAATTATTTCATCCTTTTTATTGTAAACACATACACATTTTGTCCATTCATTCACTGATTGATAGGCATTTTAGATGTTTCTAACTTTTGGCAATTATGAACACTGATGCTAAAGATATAGGTATGCAAATATTTGTGTGGCTATGTTTTTATTTCATTTACTTATTCACCTGAGTGGATAAGCAATCTTTTTAAAAAGTTTTCTTAAACTAGTCTCCTTTCCTATACCATGAGTTCCTTTCATTCAATGACTGAGATCATTATATTTTTATCTGACTCTTTGAAACTTTCTTAGTCAAAAAGGTAAAAGAATAGAGGAGTAAGTAGCCAAAAGGTATTTGGGGACATGTTTCCCCCAAAAGACCTGTTGTTGTTTGTTATTGTTATGTGTCATCGAGTCTCCTGCGACTTATAGCAACCCTGCGTTATGACAACTCTGAAGCCTACCTTATCCTGAGCCAGTCTCACTGACTCCGACACACCTGCCTCCATTACCTCTGTGTCAATCCATCTCATCTGAGGTTTTCCTTGAGAATAGGAAGATGAACAAAACATTTGTGATGAGATTAAGTAACAGAATCATCCCATTATATTGTTGTTTTAGGTGCTGTTGAGTCAACTATGATTCAATAGCAACCCCAAGAACAAAAGAGCTGAAACTTGCCCTATCCTGAGAAATCCCCATGACCTCTGATATGCTCAAGTTGTTTGCATTCTAGTAGGTACTATTTGTTGTCTCTTACTCCCTTTCATTTGTCTCTGTAATCCATCATCCATACCAAAACCATTATATTTTCCTTAGACATAAGGTTCCCAGTATTAAAGCAGAAAATGCAAACTCCTTTGCATGTTTCTCTGTGATGCAGTATTGTCACAGCACTATCAGTCATGATTCTGCCAGAAAAAGAGTCCTTGCCATGTAATTCTAGAGAACAAAATTAATACAGTTAACCCATTGAACAGGGAGCGCTGGTGGTTCGAATCCACAGGGCACTCCATGGGAGAGCGATGAACAATCTCTTTGCATGTGATTTACAACCTAGGGAACTAGCTGGCAGGTCAGCAACGAGTCAGAAACAACTTTTTAGTAGTAAGAAAAATAACCCATTATGAGAGTGTTAGAAATGATACAAGTCAAAAGAGGCAGTGAAGAAGCAACACAGAGTTTAGCAACTACAAGAAAGGACTATCATTCCTACAGCTTCAGAAAAAATAGGAAGAGGAGTGATATTAGAGCCAAAGGTCATCCTTCTACTTAAACCCAGTGCACCAGCTGTGGAATAAGGAGGAAGTCAAGCCCTGTTGGACCTGAGATCACCTAGTGAAGAGAATTCAGTGCCTGAATCTCATTGAGTTGATGCTGACTCACAGGGTCCCTCCATTGGGTTTCTAAAGCTGTAAATCTTAACGGTAGGAGGCTATGCATCTTTCTCTTGAGGAATCCCTGATGAACTCAAACCACTGACCTCATGATTAGCAGTCTGATAGGTCACACCCTGAGTCACCAGGACTCCAGTGAAGAGAAAGAAGGGTTGCCTTCTGTCCTCTTGTTTCTTGCCAGTGTGTCATTTTGGCCAAACCAAGTTAGAAGCCAGTTGGCAAAGACGTGTCTGGGAAACATAACAGAGCAGAGGAAGGGCAAGGAAAGATAAGAGAGCAAACAGGCAAACACCCAGCTCCATCTGTCTGCTTGCCTTAATTCACGGTTCTCAGAATGTATCTACCATGAGCTGGCCAGCCTCCTGAATAGAGCCAGTACACATTTATGTAAATTTCCTGTGCCTTCAATAGAATTCTAGTGCTAGAAGGGATGCTATCGACTGTCTGGGCCAATGGTTTTCAGAGTCCCCTGGGAGGCTATGGGGCAGAAATCAAAGCAGCTTTGCTTTGTCCTCTTTTACATATTAAAGCATCCAAGTAAAATTGCTCTTAAATAAAGGAGTCTGTGGCTTGAAAAGGGTGACCATGCACGAGCAAGTCCAGGTCTGCATCTTGCAAATAAGGAAAACAAAGCCTGGAGAGTTTCATGACCTTTTCGGGATTCTGTTGATTATCTTCCCAAAGCAACAAAATGGATTCGATTGGTTTGGGGCATTTTTTGGGGGGCGGGGGGTAGACAGAGTCAGAAGTCAGTTCACCAAAGCTTTGTCCTGTCCATTCATCTCCAACCTCCACATTGAAGTGAATCCTCTGATATTCCTATAAATCACCTAAAGTATTTCAAATATTTATCTCCCCTACCCCACATCAGAATATCCAGGCATACGTTTTGCATGAAGGCTCTTGGATATAGCACAGAGAACAATTGTTCTGAGAACTGTTCACTAATCACTAAGTATCCTCAATCAAAAGCAAATTCAATTATAATCAGTCCACCTTACATAGTATAGCAGTTCCCATTTATTATTTAATCTAATCATGGTAAAAGGCTAGGTGGTAGATCAGAAAAGAAATGAAGGCTCAAGGTCGTGTAGCAGAGAATGGCCTCCAGGACGAGAAGCTGGGCCTTCTGACTGACACCAAGTGTCTGGTGATTTCTGACCACTGCAGACCGGCTTCCTCTGCTCCAATTGCTATGGCATGAACAGGGCTGGATGAATTTTGGAAATAGTTCCAAAAAAGAGGGGAATCATGTGAAATCCTCATTTTCTCACTCATTATAAATTTCATGAAAACAGTGGCAAAGGAGTATTTCTCTAGAAGCATACACATCTGCAAGCTACACAGAAACCATGCATTCCAAAAATGTCCCCAGATAATTTCAAGGACTGTCGAGTACTTTAACCCAGGAGCAAGGAAGAATTCTAGCCTTTCAGCATCATGTGGGATTACTGTGTTCTTCCTCACATGCTCTAGCCACAGCGGACTTCTGACTTCTCAGAGAACACGTATTTGCCCCCTTCCACCTCTGAGTCTCAGGTGATTCTAGGCAAGCTGAAGGCACTGTGTCTCTGTGCTGCAGTGTGCACCCAACC
Organism: Elephantulus edwardii; assembly: GCF_000299155.1. Taxonomy (NCBI): domain Eukaryota; kingdom Metazoa; phylum Chordata; class Mammalia; order Macroscelidea; family Macroscelididae; genus Elephantulus; species Elephantulus edwardii. The sequence continues at coordinate 5,173,725 of NW_006399920.1, read as the reverse complement.
AGTCAATTCAGTATTGAATGTCATGCCTCAGCCCCTTCATTCTTGTTCTGATATAAAACAAAGGATCTTTAGATGAATACACTTGAGGTTTTACTACCGCCTTTCCTTGTCTTCCCTCCCTTCTGGCATCAGCCCATTGCCCATTATTGGGCTGTCCATTCTAATACTAATCAGCAGTGTTCAGTAACCTGTAGTAAACAGTTACACTTATTTTCCCTGCAACATTTAAGATTCAACTTCTAGGTGTGGCTGGTGACTGTCTCCCAAGCCCGTAACACCTTTTTATAGACACTCAACGCAGTTTTAAAAATGTGCAATTCCCATTAAAGACTGTGTACCCAGAAAGAAGGGTAAACATACTTAGTTAAGAAATAATCTGTATGATGTGGAGAAACCTCTGTGAAACTGTTCACCACAGATTAGTACATACACATAAAGAAGCCCAGGCTTACCTTCCTTTGTGGGTAATCCACCCCTGTCATTGCCTCTGGATCAAGTGTGGATTTGACATCTTCTCTTAAACTCATGTGTCTCGCATGTATATTGAATGACCGTATTCCTATTATATAACTCCCAGGCAATGTTGGAATTGATAATTGAGCTTGTAAAATGGGATCTGTTTGACATTCAGTTAAGGACAAATTTACCACAAAATTAAATTAGAATTCCCAATTCTTTGAACATTCATGTTTGTTGAGACATTATATAATTTGGTTTTGTCCAGTTTTTTGTTGAGGGAAGGTAATAGCCAAGTTGTGGTGGGGAAGAGTTAAACTAAAAGGCCACTCATATTTCACAGTAGTGGGGATTTGTTGTTGTTGTTTTTTTTAATTTATGATTACTGCTAGAGTTCTTATAAAGGGCAGCAATTTATTAAACAGGGTATTTGTCTTTTTAAAAGGACATCATTAATAAATGTTATTGGGTAGATGTTGCTGTCTACCGTCAGGTTACAAGTGACCCATAGCTGACCCTCTAGTGGGTTTTCAGGTACAGTAAATTGCATGGGAGATTGCTCATTTTCCCCTTGCAGAGCAGCTTGTGGATTCAAACCACACACATTTCAACTGGCAGCATAATTTCTTACCACTAAGCAACCAGACCTACCTAAGTAGATGTTGTTGCTATGCACCATCAAGTCAGGATCGACCCATAGCTGGTCCCTCGGTGTGTTTTCAGAGGCAGTTAATTGCAGGGGAGTAGATTGCCCTTCCTCCTTCCATGGAGCAGGTGGTAGATTTGAACCACTTACCTTTGTGTTGCCAGCACAATTTATTACCACTAAGCTACCAGAGTCCTCAGGCAGTTGCAAGCAGATAAAGATTTTATTTATTTTGAATCAGAAACAATTACGTTTGGCATTGATAGATTTTATGTATTTGAACACAAGATTGGTGTCTACGAGAATCATCTGGGAAACATATCAAAACTACAGAGTCCTAAGAATCTCTGGTGGTCTAATGCATAGGGACCTGAACCACTAACACTAAGGCTGTGCTTTTCTGTTGATTTAAATCTAATAGCAGCTCCAACATGGAGCAATTTACAGTCTCAGAAAACCCACTGAAAGGTCAGGTATGAGTCAGGCACAACTTGATGGTAAGAAATTATTTTTTACTTTTATAAACTTTAGTTTAACAGACTCAGACAAGAGTCTGAAAATCTGCTTTTTAAAATCACCATGGTAAAACCCTGGTGGCATAATGGTTAAAGTGTTCAGCCCCTATCTTAGAGGTTGCTGGTTTAAACCCACCAGCAGTTCCACAGTGGAACAATGTGGCATTCTACCTCTCTAAATATTTAAATCACCCTGGTATCTTCAATGGGTTGGACCCTGACTGTACCTTGGGAAATACTACAAACTCAGTCTTCAAGCTCCCTAGGAAACCCTCTGGTAAAGACTTTCACATGTGTGATGAGAACAGACTGTGGGAGACTGATGGAGCATTCTGAAGCAGATTTAAAAATTATCATATGGGATTGTAAACCTTAGTTTTAATTTTTATTATTGCCCAAGTTAAAATTCATTATAAAATTCTTTTAATTAGAGACCAAATTCTCCATAAGTTTAAGGGGGAAAGGAAAGAGGGGAGATGAGTTTTTTTTGGTTCAAAGATGAACATTTATCTAATATAGAACATGTTGTTTTTGTTGATGTTGTTGCATACCATTGAGTTAGAACTGACCCATAGCTGACCGTTCAGTGGGTTTTCAGAGGCAGTCAGTCACATGGGAGATTACCCATCCTTCTCCCACTGAGCAGCTCATGGCCTCGAACCATGTGCCTCCGGGACTGCAGCACAGCTTCTTACCACTAGGCCACCAGAGCAACCTGGTATAACATGTACCTCAGTGAAAAAAGATGATGCCCTGATGATTTCTCCTTACACGATGACATTGAATGTGTAATGATTTCCCATAGAGCTGAGCAATATTTCTTTCTTTCTCTCAACAGAGATAAAGCTTTCATTTGGCTTCATCTTTTGCTGCAAATCAGGATCCCTGGTGGATTAGATGATAGGGAGTTGCTTTGTTAACCCAGATACTGAGCTTCTCAGATGGTTCAGATGCACTTGCTCCTTCAAAGGAGAAAGATGAAGGTTCTCCTCCTGTGCTGTTTACAGCCTCAGGAATCCAGTGGAGGAGAAACTCTCATTTCTTGATGGTAGTGAGAAAGGCGACTTTTGCATAGCTTCCAAGATTTCTGACAGTCACTTATTCCTCTTTTACTCCTCCTACTAGACTTGCATATTAAGTCTATATTCTCAAATACAGACACGTTCTTATCATCCCCTTTGGTCTCTGTTTCTGGCTTTCTTGTTTCCCTTTTCTGTCAGCAACTAAGGTGAGAGATTTCTTTTGCCTGGTTAGCATATTTCATTACATTTAGTCCTCTCTGATCGCTACCTTAACTACAGACACATGGTCTTGCAAATCAGCATGGTCTTGCAAATCATCAAATATTTAGATCGTAGGACAATGATCAGGAAAACAGGAAATAGTATGGTAAAGAATGAGAAAGAATGCTTAAAATCAGAACTACCCTGAAAAAAAAATACAAAACATGTTTTCCTCTGTCAGAAATCCTGTGATTTTCATCTCCAATCAGATCTCTCAGCTATTCAAAGTCTCCCACCCTTGCTACTCACTCACCATACAAGCTGCTAGGTGTAGCTTAATGAATTTAAAGACAACGTTGATCACTGCTGCAACGAGTGTCCTCCCAACAAGATTCCAGTACGAACTGCTTTCAGGATACAGAGTTTAAAATTATAGATGCCTTTGTGACCGTGTTTTAAAATATTTTTACTCTGTGAAAATTCTTTCCATGTCTTTTGCCCATTTTGTAGTTGGGTTATCAGTCTTTTTCTTGTGGAGGCCCAGGAGTATTCTGTAAACTTTTGTTATAAACTCTTGTTTGAGATGGTATTACCAAATGTTTGTTCCCAGTCTGTAGGTTTTCTTTTCACCCTGTTGGAAAAAGTTTTTGATGCACACATGGATTTAATCTTTAGAAGGACTCATGCATCAATTTTATCCTCTTTAGATTGTGCATTTCTGGTTTTATATGGCAGTCTCTTTATACCTTGGACTAGTGCTTCTAAACTTGATCCCAGTTTGTCTCTTAAGGACATTATGGTTTGGGGCTTTGCTCCCAGGTCTCTGATCCACCTTGAGTTGATTTTTGTGTGTGGTGTGAGATGTGGATCCTGTTTCAGCTTTCTGCAGGGGGAAGTCCAGTTTTGCCAACACCATTTGTTGAACAGGTTTTCATTTCTCCATCTGATAGAAAAATATTCAAATGGCAAACAGACACATGAAGAAATGCTCCAAATAACTGGCAATAAGAGAAATGCAAATCAAAACCACAATGAAGTACCATCTCTCTCCAGTAACAGTGGCAAAGTTTAACGAGGCAGCAAGTAATAGATGTTAGAAAGGATGTGGCTAGAAAGGAACTCTTTTATTTTCCTTTTTTTATTAAATTTTATTAATTTTAATGAACATTTACAGAGATTCATTCATTGTTGCAATATTTTCTCTACCCTCCTCCCCAGTTGGTTCTTCTTTCCCCCCCCCTTGAAAGTCTGTTTTAATTGTCCAATTGCCACAGTGCTTGTTAAACTCAGTAGAAAGGAACTCTTATACATTGTTGGTGGGATTGTAAAATGGTGCAACCATTCTGGAAGGCAGTTTGGCCCTTCTTCAAAAACTGAACATAGAAATTCCATATGACCCAGCTATTCCACTACTTGGAATATCCCCTGAGAATATGAGAACTGAGGCACAAACAGATTTGTACACCAATGTTCATAGCAGCATTACTCACCATCACAAGAACATGGAAATAGCCCAAATGTCCAACCACAAATGAATGGATTGAGAAATTATGGTACATTCACACAATGGAATACTAGGTAGCACTCAAGAGCAATAACTTTGTAAATTATTACCTAACTTTTGAGGGACTGGAGAGCATTATGCTGAGTGAACTCAGTCCCACAAGGATAAATACTGTACAAGACTGTTATTGTAGAATGGATTCAGGAGTGGTGGGAGGGGCTCAAAGCAGAGGGATATGGCTGTACAGGGAAAAGAGGGGATTAATCATTGGGTTGTACAATTTGATGGGTGGAAAGGTGAGGGACATTGAAACAATTTGTTCAAATTCATATTAGAATTTTGTAAATAAGCTAGTGGGAAAAAAAGTCAATTTGCAGAGGGGGAAGGGAAGGAGGGGGGTAATATGTGTAACAATCAATGAATGAAAACCTTACTTTTCTGTAAACTTTTGTTAAAATGACAATTAAAATAAAAATTTTATTCAGAAATAGATATAAATATATAAAATAAAATACTTTTACTAGGGAGCTCTGGTGGCCTAGTGGAAAGAAGTTGCACTGCAATCCCGAAAGCTAGTTGTTCGAATCCATCAGATGTTCTGCTGGAGAAGGAGGGGCAATCTCCTCTTGTACCAGTTGAATCTCACTCGACGGTACACAAGAAGGAAAAAAATATAGAAAAAAATACAATTAACTGTTGTTTTGTGCCCTCTAATTGATGTCAAGTTAAAGGTATCCCTATACAAGCAGGAGTGGCATTCACTTCCTAAACAACATGCTTCTGGAAACTCTATGGACTTAGAGAAACAGTGATAGTAGTAGAACAGGTTTCAGGTCTTTTGTTCATAGGGTCACTATGGGTCTTTCTTGACTCAATGGCAATCAACTACATATGACTTCCCTGGTCTAGCAGGTAAGGAGTTGTGTTGCCAACCTAGAGGCAAGTAGTTCCAAGCTGCTGCTTAGGAGAAAGATAGGCAGTCTCCATCTGTGCGACTCACAGCCTCTGAAAACCTGCTGGAGGGTCAGCTAGCAGTTAGTTTTGACTCAAGGGCACATAACAACAACAAATAATTGAATGGGCCTTCTGCACATGGATTTCTGGGCTTTAAACTTTATAGGTCTTTTCTCTCACAAAGAATTTGGATTAATTTTAAACCATTGACCTTTCTTTTCTATTAGTAGTCAAGCTATTAACCATTGTGGAACCAAGACTTCTTGAAGTACATTGAAACCTGATTATGAAATGGTTTTCCCCTCCTTTCCTCTTTTTCTCTTCTTTGTGGAACTTGGGTACCACCAAGTTGGTTCCATGCATAGTATCCTCAGGATAAACAGAATAAAACGCTGCCTGCTCCTGTCCCACCATGCTCACAACCGCTGCTGTGTTTGAACGCACTATGTGTTGAAGTCACTATGTCAATGTGAGGGTCTTCCTGTTTCCCCCTGACCTTCCACTTCACCAAGCATCATGCTCTTCTCTAGGGTCTACTTCTTCCTGATAATGTTTCCAAAGTGAGTGAGATCCTCACATCTAAGGAGCTTCTTTCAGGACAGATTTGTTTGTTCTTCTGGCATCCCATGGTGTTGTGGTGTTAGCATAAAAGTTGGCTTTTTTTTAAAGTCATTACAGGTTGCCCCTCTGGGTCCAGCTACCTTAACTGCAGACACCTAGTCTTACAAATCATCAACAAACCCTATATCAAAGGAATTGCTGTTGTTGTTGGGTCCCACTGAGTTGAGTGCGACTCATCATGACCCTACGAACATCCGATCTGAACACTGCCCTATCCTAAGCCGTCCTCACAAGCTCTGACACACAGTCAAGCCCGTTGTTGCGGTCATCGTGTCAACTCACCTGGTAGAGGGTCTTCTTCTCTTTGCTTAAACTGAAAACCGAGTCAAACGTATTGCTGTCAAGTGGATTCCAGCTCACAGTGACCCTGGAGGTGGAGGGACCGTGGGGGTGCCTTATGGGTCTCCAAGGCTTGTGCCTTTACAGAAGCAGGTTTCCACAACCTTCTCTTGTGCAACAGCTGGGAGGTTCAAACAGTCAGCTGTTTGGCTAGCAGCCAGGCACTAACCACTGTGGCACCAGAGCTCCTACTGTTTGCTTGGGGCAGAGAATGGGGGGCAAGATTGTTATTGAAAGAAAAACCTTGATAAATAAATGGCAGTTGCTATAGAATACTTTCGATAGTTTCCTCTGTATTTTATTTCTTTTATTAAAATGTTGTATTGATTTATATACAGAATTTGTATACCTTGTGTTTCATTCATGTACATTGTGATTCACATATTCCTTCATTGACATTGTGTTTCATATAATCATTTCCATGCATTGTGTTTTATAAAGCATCACTGAGGGTTATCTCTCTTTAGCTGATTCTCTACATTTCCCAAGGACTCAAATCCTGCCAAAACAAGATTTCCCCCCCCCCCCATGGCCTCAGGGTCCAGCACTCTCTCCCACTTGTAAAGTTACCACTCCCCTTCTCTTTAAAATGCTTGGGGGTGTGACCCACCAAATCTTAACAATTATTGATCTTTGCCCACTATCAGCCTGTCTTTTCAAGTCCCCACTGGATCTTGCCTAATCCCTTCACCCCCTCCCTTTGCCCACTAAACTCTGCCATCTCATGACAGTTTCCTTTCATTACTAAGGCAATTCCACTGAAAAATACATAAAACTCTAACTCCAAAACACTACGTAGCAGGGGTACTGAGCCACCACAACCTACAAAACCCTCCATTTCTATTGATCTGTGCAGATGGCAGAGTCTAAATTTAGAAAGCCAAGCCTATAGTCTTTATTCAACCAGATTAATACAGTAGTAACACGATCAGATGTGCATTTTAATAAGATTTTTCCAGTTTGCTGCTTGGAGAATCCCTGTGCTATAATTCTTCCAAGTGGGTATAAAGTGAGATTATCCAGTGCACGGTTAGAAGAATCAGAGATGATGCCTGTTTTGGAAAAGAAAACACTGGCCGGTACAGACAGAAATAGTCATAACATGTATGAAGACATCAAGTCAAGAGCAAATACTTAATTGATGCAAGAGGGGAAAGTTTTAGTTCTCTAAAGTTGAATGTTTGGGGGTGTGGGGGGAGGAAATGCCCTGGTGCTAAACTTGGCTTCTGTTCCTCTAGAAAGAGCATGCTCCCCTCGCTACATTAGGAGCCATATTTAAAAAGCCTTTGTAAACTAAGTGCTGAGTTGCTCGACTCTGCAGCCTGGAGCCTTGCTGTCTCCAGCCCCAGGCAGATAACGCACCAGGGCACCAGCCTCTGCTTCTAGTGGCATTTAAAGGCCAAATCCCAAAGGGCCTGCATTCCTGTAATCTGGCCCCAGTGTTCCCACAGAACAGAGGGAAGTGAGACTGTTCCAAACTTGCCAAACCCCATCTGAAAAAGCTCACCCCACTGGCAGAAGTCATTCCTCCCAAGGTCTCAGGGAGAAGATCCAGACAGAAGCCCTTTATGTGGGGCAAACGAGGTCCCAATTCGGCATCCTGTTTCCTTTCCTGGCAGGCAGACATTTTTCTTTTTTGTCTTTTGTGGAAACTAGAACTGGATCATGTGCTGAAGGCACCTAAAAGATGGAAATCAGTATCTGAGGGAAAAAATGTTAAGGAGGTTATATGAGGGGGCCAGGGAGGGAGAATGGAGAACCTTTCATTTAGGTCAAGGGTGTAAACCCTATGGTTGGACCCAGTAATGACAATGGGTCTCTGAAGGTGGGTGGGTTGGCCTGGCTAGCTCAAGAGACAGAGAGAGGAAGAGAATAGCAGGCATTGGCAATTGTTGTCATGACCCACCATGCTCAGGGTGAAACTTTCCCGTTTCTTCCTGAGGATAAAATGATTCCCTTTTCAATGACAAAAGAATAGCAAAGTGGCAATTGAAGTGAAAACATATCCTTGCTGCCGACCATGTAAAATTCCTTTCTCCTTAAAGTATAATCTTCTGGGATTTCTCACAGACTCAAAGCCAAATCAATATTTACCTCTAAAACAAAGTTATCACCTATTAAAAATAAGTTCACTTTTTCTTATCTACCTATATGTATGTTGTTGTTATTGTTATGTGTTGTCGAGTCGCTTGAGACTCATAGGGACCCTATGTACAAGAACCCTAAACCCTGCTCTGTCCTGTGCCAATCTTATTGTCTCTGGCACATCTACTCCCATTGCCCCAGTGACTGAATCTATCCATCTCATCAAGGGTCTTCTTCTCCTTCCTCCACCCTTCCAAGCATGACATCCCTCTCTAAGGATCGGTTCCTCCTTGTAGCATGTCCAAATTTCTGTCAGATGAAGCTTCAGAATCCTTGCCTCCAAGGAGCAGCCTGGTTTCACCTTCTCTAAGATTAACTTGTTTGTTCTTCTAGCAGTCCATGATATATTCAATACTCTTCTCCAGCACCACAGCTTAAAGGCATCAATTCTCTATCCTCCCTAGTCATTGTCCAGTTCTCTGATGCATAGCAAGCAAGTGTGAAGACTATGGCCTGCATCAGGTGCACCTTAGTCTCCAGACTGACATTGTTGTTCTTCAGTAGTCTGGAGAGGCCCCTGACAGAGAACTTTCTCAGTGCAATTCATCTTTTGATTTCCTGGCTGCTGGACCAAAAGTATTGATCATGGAGCCAAGCAGGCAAAAACTGTTAACAATCTCAATCTCTTCACCATCCATAATGATGCTGCCAATCAGCAGAGTGGTGAGAATCTTTGTTTTCTTGATGTTGAACTTCAATCTATATTGAATATTGAAGGCTATATTCGTTGACCTTCTGCAGCAAACACTTCCGATCCTCCTCAGTTTCAGCAAGCAGGGTTGTATCATTTGCATAATGCAGGTTGTTAATGGATCTTCCTCCAGTCCTGATGCCACATTTCTCCTCATACAGCCCCACCCCCTGGATGATCTGTTCTGCATATAGGTTGAAAGGTATAGAGACAGAACACATCCTTGGCAGACACCCTTTCCAATTTTGAACCATGCAGTGTTTCCTTCCTCTGTTCTGACGACTGCCTCCTGGTTCAAGTATAGGTTTAGCATAAGCACAATCAAATGTTCTGAGATTCCCATTCTTCTCAGAGTCATCCACAGTTTGTTGTGATCCACACTGTCAAAAACCTTTGCATAGTCAATAAAACACAGATAGCTATTCTTCTGGTACGCTCTGCTTTCAGTCAAGGCTCACCTAACATTAGCTATAATATCCCTAGTACCACAACCCCTTCTAAACACAGCCTACACTTCTGGCAGTTCTTTGTTGATATGCTGTTCCAGTCATTTTTGGATAATCTTCAGCAGAATCTTGCTTGCATGCGAAATCAACGATATTGTTCTATAGTTTCCACACTCTGTTGGATCACCTTTCTTTGGAATGGGAACAAATATTTATCTCTTCCAGTCAGTTGGCCAGGTGGCTGTCCTCCAGATTTTTTGACACAACTTGGTGAGCACATCCAGGAAAGCATCTATTTGTTGAAATATGTCACTTGGATAGCATTGTTATATATTGCTGAGTCAGAGTCAGCTAATAGCTTTCCCTCCAGCAGGTTTTCAGCAGCTGTAAATCACATGGGAGGAGAGGACCCCGCCTCGTCTGGCACAGCAGCTGGTGGATGTAAACCACTTGCTTTGGGGTTGACAGCACAGCTCCTTACTACTAGAACACTAGAGCTCCTGACTAAGTTAAAAGTGAAGACATTAAAAAGTCCATCAAACACTGTGAACAACTAACTGGTAAATAGTCTCTTCTTTCTCCTTCTTGTTGTTGTTAGATGCCTTTGAGTCAAATACAACTCAAAAGGACCTTATGAACAATAGATCCGAACCCTGTCTTATCCTGTACCATTATTCTCATTATCTCAGACACTCTTGAGCCCATTGCTTCAGTCACCATGGCAATCCATGTCGTTGAGGGCCTTCCTCTCGCTCTCCTTGCTTGCTTTCTTTTCTTCTCTTGAATGTTTGTTAAAAATCCACTGTGACAGCAAAGGAAGCTCTGGTATCCTAGTGCCAACCTGAAGGCAAGCAGTTCAGCTCTACCAGCTGCCTCACAGGAGAAAAGATATGCAGTCTCCTCCCATGTGATTTATTGCCTCTGAAAAACTGCTGGAGGGTCATCTATGAGTCAATTCTGACTAGAGGATAATGAGTTTTACTGTGAACTCCTTTTTTTTTTTTAAAAAAAATACTATGTATTCATTTCTATAAGTGTGTGTGTGTGTGTGTGTGTGTGCACAGAGATATGGAGAATCTCGAAGGATACAGACTGTAAGGTGTAAAAACAGAGATACTTTTCTATTTTGAATAAATCTTGGCATTTGCCATGTCTGTCATAGAAAGCACAAAACCAGAAAGAACCCCTACCGTCATTGAGGAGTAGATTTTTACTCAAAGACTGGCTATGAGTCAGAACAGCTTGATCACAGTAGGTTCGATCTGTGACTAGGAGCCTGCTGGTGAAGTTGGTAAAAGTTCAGGCTACCAACCAAAAGGTCAGTTAGAATCCACCAGCTGCTCAGCCTTTGGGTTAACAGAACAACTCATTGTAGGCAGTACCGCCAAAGCTTCTTATTTAAAAAGGCAGTTACATCTATATTATTTTACATAAAGGAAATGAAAATCAGCCTGCCGTGCACTTATGTCATGCATTCAACAGTAAGTCGTAAATATTTATCAAAGTTCCACGCTACTGTACACGGGTCACCTAAGCAAGAGCTGAACAAGAGTAAAGCATTCTGTTGTGTTCCTGAGTACTATCTCGTTGTCTCTAGATCACAACCACCCTGGTATAGCAGAACAACCAACCACCGAGCCTTGGGCCTTCTGTACAAAGGTTGCTTTATTTGAGCCCATGGTTGCTGCCACTGTGTCAATGCATTTCAATGGCAGTCATCTTGTTCATGACTCTCCACATTACAGCAAGCATGATGTCTTTCACCAAGGATTAGCTTTCCTGATAACATATCCCAAGTATGTAAACCTCCAAGTCTTGTCATTTTCCCTTCTAAGGAACATTCTGGCTACATTCCTTCCAAAAGTTGTTTGTTCTTCTGGAAGTCCATGATATAGTCAATGTTCTTCACTAGCCACTATAATTCAAAATTTTTCAAATTTTCAATACTTTTCCAAAATTCCTTCGTCATTGTCCAGCTTTCACATATGAAGTGATTGAACGTACTATAACTTGAGTCAGGTGCACCATAGTGCTCAAGGTGATATCTTTGATTATTAACACTCTAAAGAGATCTTTCCTGGAAAGTTTTCTCAGTGAAAGACATAATTTTGTATCCTGACTATTGTTTTCATGCATGTTGTGGGACCAAGTAAAATGAAATCTTTGACAATTTCAAACTTATGTTCATTTATCAAGACGTTGCTTCTTGGTCCAGTCATGAGCCTTTTTATTTTCTTTACATAAAGGTGTAATCCATAGTAAAGATAATTGTTGTTGTTGTTGTTTTAATACATTCATCAATAAGTGCTTCAGACCTTTTCACTTACAACAAGTAAGATTGTAACATTTGCATGTCACAGGTTGTTAACTTGGCTTCATGCAACCCCAATGCCAAGTTCTCCTAATAGCTCAACTTCTCAAAGCATTTACTTAGCATACGGGTTGAATAAATATGGTGAAGTAATGCAATTAACTTTTCCCGATTTGTTAGGTGTCTTCAAGTCAAGAACAACTTACAACAAGCCTGTAAATAACAGATTGGAACCCTGTCCTATCCTGTGCCATCCTAATCATCTCTGACATACCTGAACCCGTTTCTGTAGTAACCTTATCAATCCATCTTGTTCAGCCTCTTTCTCTCTTCTGCTGACCTTCCACCTTTCCAAGCATTTTCAAGGAATAGCCCATCCTAAGAATATGCCAAAAGTATGTGAGCTGAAGCTTCACTATCCTTGCCTCTACACAGCACTCTGGCTACACTTTCTCCAAGATACATCTGATTGTTCTTTAGCAATCCATGGGCTATTTAGAACTCTTCTGCAAGACCACAACTCGGAGACATAGTACAGGGAGCTCTGGTGGCTTAGCGGTAAAGAGTTCTCTGCCAATACAAAGGCATAATATTACCTTATTCTGTTTAAATAACTAAGTACAAGCCTATGTACAGGTTCTGCATTAACATAATTATTTTGTAATTATCATTCTTTGAAATAGTATCCATAATGTGTTATAATCCATCTAGTGGATTTCCTTTGCAGAGTCAATACAACACAAAAAGTGCCTTAAATTCCAACTCATTGGCATCAAGTCAAAACTAATTTCTAGTTGACCCTCCAGTGGGTTTTTAGAAACTGTAAATTACACAAGAGTGTTGGCTTTCTCCTTCAGAGGTTCTGGTGACTTTGAACTGCAAGAGTCACTGTCTAGGTTATGAGCACAACTCTCGAAAGAAGTAAACTTTTTTTTTCTTCTGGTATTCTCTATTTCAGCCAAGATTCATTATACATCCCTAGCTCCACATCTTCTGACTACAACTTTAATTTCAGGCAATTTTCTGTCAAAGTACCATTCCAACCATTCTGAAACTATCCTTGTGTGGGATATTTATTATATTGTTCCTAATCCCACTGTTCTGTTGAGCCATCTTTCCTTGAAATGGGTACAAATCTGGACCTCTTCTAGGCCAGGTGGTTATATTTTAAAACCCTTAGAATAGAAAAGTGAACACTTCTACTATTGGATATTTTTAGAGTATCTAAAGTCCTGAAGCCTTGTCTTGTCAATGAACTTCTTTCTTCAATACCATTGATCCTTCAACATATTGTTGTTTTCTGTAATGGTTGAATGTTGATCAATTCTTTTTGGTACAGCAATCCTGCATATTTTCTCCATCTTTCTTTGACAATTCATACATTATTCTATATCTTGTCCATAAAATCCTTCACTACTGCAAAAACAACTATTTTTTTTTTCTAACATTTTTAAGCTTGAGAAATCAAGTGTTTTCCTCCCTTTTGACTTTATAACTTTGGGTATTTGTATACTCAATTATATTCTCTAGCTGCCTTTTAAATCTTATATTTCATAATTTCTGGTATTTACTTTGGTTATTTTGCATTCAATAGCAGGTTCCATAGTTTCTTCTGACATAAGTTTTGGGTTTATCTTTTTCCTGTTGTTGTTTTAGTACTTTTTAAAATGCCCATTTCTTCATATATCCTTAATGTTATCCCACAGCTCATCTGGTCTTCAGTCATTAGCGTTCAATGTGTCAAATCTATCCTCGAGATGGTCTCTAAATTCAGGGATGTTGCTGTTAGATGCTGTCAAGTTGAGTCCAACTCATTGTGACCCTATAAAGAACAGATGTGAAACCTGTCCTATCCTGTACTTTCCTCACAATTTTGGATACATTTAAGTCCATTGCTACAATCACTGGGTCAGTCCACTTGGTTGAGGGTCTTCCTCTCTTTTGCTGTTCCTCTACCTTCTCAAGCATGATGTCCCTCTCCAAGGGGTAATCTCTCCTAACAACATGCCCAAAGTCTGTGAGACAAAACATTATCATCTTTGCATCCAAAGAGCACTCTGGCTTCACCTTCTTTATCTGGCAGTCCAGGAGACCCTCAATACTCTTCTCCAACAGCACTGTTCAAAGAGTTTATCAGTTGATGGAATATAGACAAAGTCATTCATGCCTCTCATGAATTTAGTTCATTCTTCAGTTCCGACTTGCAGTTGCACATACGTGATTGATAGTCTTGTTCGGTAGTCAGTCACTGGTCTTGTTATGACTGATGATATTGAGCTTTTCCATCATTTCTTTGCACAGATATAGCCAATTTGTTTTTTACCTATTTTTTCCAATGAGGTCTACATTTTTAGTCATTATTGGTCTTACAAAATTAATTTATGTGATCTCGGGCATTATTTATATCCCCCAACCATATTTCAAACTACTGATCCTTCTTTGTTTACAAATTTAACATCCCAATCACTTGTTACTGGCAATGCATCTTGATTGCATATTTGATGAATTTCAGATTGCAGAAATGTCTATAAACTTGAGTTTCTTCATCTTTGGCATTAGTGCTTACTCTGTAAATTTGAAAAGTGTTCATATTAATTGGCCTTCTTTGTAGGCATTTAGATTCTCACACAGACATGTTGTGGTCAAAATAGGCTTGAAGTTTTAATTTTAAAAATGAATGTGATACCATTGTTCGTCAATTTGTTGCTCCTCATCAATTTGTAATTCCTGACATAGTAGACGTTATGATTGATGGATTTAAAATAGCAAAATACCTTTTTAAAAAAATATTTTTATTGATACTTTAATGAACGAAACACAGTGTGAATGAACTTTGAAAATAAATAAATAAATAAAGTAGCAAATACCAGTCCCTTTCTCCTCACTAACGCCTGGAATATCAAACTTTATGCATTGCATTTTTTACGGTTTCCAATTTTTCTATATTCGTACATTATACATTCCACCTTCAAATGACTAACGGATATTTGCTGTGTCTTTTCACTTTACGTCAGAGCACACCAGCAAATGAAGGTCTTGAATGATTTACCCACGCATGTCAGTAGGCTTTATTTCGAAGAAACGGCACTTCCTCCCCAGTTCTGTTTTGAATGGCTCGTCTTCTACCATTATATGAGAAAATGTCCCACTGCGATTCAGAAGGTTTTTCACAGCTGTTTTTTGGGGTGTTGTGGTGGTGGTTGTTATTTTTCTTAAGAGTAGATTAACAGGTTCTCCTTTCTAGTCTGTTTTATTGGAAGCTCCACTGAAAACTGGTGGCCCTGCTGGTATTTGAGTACTGATGGCACAGCTTCCAGCCTGATAGGAACGTGTAAGCTACCACAGTGTAGCGAACTGGTAAGTAAGATGACCCTTCTAAAGGCCTCAAAATGACTGCTTGTTTAAAGAGAACGAACATTTTAGATATGACACATTTTGCTATTTCTCCCACAAATAGTACACGAGCTTGAGCAGACATTAACAATATGTGGAAAAATCCATTTCCCCTGCACGAGCTCACCTTGTCTTTCAACCCTTTTTTATATTGATTCTTTACATTCATGAGCTGCCTTTTTTTCCTTTTTTTTAGGATAACAAATTAATCTACCTTCCCTTTAATAATTTTCTCTTATGATATGTAGAAATGTTTTTTCTTGCAATGAGATTATTTTAAAAGATATTATTCTTCTAATACTCTTATGGTTTAATATATTTTTTAACATTCAAACCTTTGATCCATCAGGAATTTCATTTCATGTACGATTTATGTACAGATACAGATTTTTTCTCTTTTCTAAATGTATCGAAGAACTGTAACTTAGAAGGACTGTTTTTATACATAGCTGCAAGCGTATAATGGTGCAATTTTTCATTTCTTCCATGCATGTTAGTGCTAGAAAGTTCACAGTCAAGACTGGATTTTTTTTTATATCTTCTATTACAATACAAAACATCCTGTGGAGAGGAAATAACTCTGGGCTTGGCAGTCATTTCTTTGAACCGAGGCTTTTCCAGGACAGCAGCACAGGATATGTGGGACGAGCGTCAGAGTGAAGAGCTGGAGGAAATAGCATTCTCAGAGGAACAGCAACGTGGAGAAGAGAACTTGGCGTTGCTGAAGTGTTGAAGCAAGTGGTAGAAAACGATGCATATTGAGACCAAATGGGAAGACAGCAGCCAGATCTGGCAGCTCTAGTAGGCTATACTAAAGGTTAGATTTTCTCTCCAAGGCAGAAGAGAACCATGGGTATAAATACCACAGAAATAGGATAGATTTGGGTTTGGGTTCAGTTATACTGATGGCTTTGTTATTTGTGGGACACGGAGAAGAAGAAACTACTTAGGAAGCTATGAAAGTCTGCAGATTGAGAAACAATAATGAGATTATGACTACAAGATTGGTAATAATTGACCGCTGTAAGCTGCTGCATTTGAGAACTACTTACGTGGTAAAAACAGCATATGAGAATAAAGAAGAGACGCTATAAGGATGATGCTCAGATTTCAAGCTTGCTAATGAGGCAGATGGATGATGGACTAACCTAATGAAAACAGAACCCACAGAAAAGAGGGATCAGTCCCTTGAAGAAAATGGAAATTAAATATACACACTTATTAGAACAGCAAAAATGAAAACAAACAAATTGGCAAAGCTCATTTGCAGTATGGGTCTAACGTTAGCTATGATGATTGTTTAAAATGACAGGTTTTGAAAGTCACGCTCAGAGATTTTATTTTAGCTCCAACGAATTCCTGCTTAGGGCTTTGATGACACTGATGTAGTTGTTGGACCACACCTTGACAAACTCTAGGCTGGAAAAGTTGCATGCGTGTTCTTTGAAATCTAACACTTCACTCAAGATAGAGCAAGCCGAACAATCACTGTTTCCGTTTACATAGTCGTGTTATCAACTCCTATCCAAAAAGATTAAATCTGGGAGACTAAACTGTGTTAAGGTAAATAGTGTCTATCCTTGTGGTGTTCATCTTCTATCATCTTGTTCAATACATATGCAAGCCCATGAGCTTTCATTCCTGGAGAGAAACACAAAAATGAAAATGGCAGTATATGCAGTTCACGAAAATGGTGTCTGTTTTGAGTCTGGCCTGAAGCCAATAGTTGTTTCTGAACAAATCATAATTATTAGTGCCAGTACTTCTTGAACTAGTATTTATGCATTGTACAAAAATATCCAATAAAGAGTCTCAAAGATAGTACAGAATCGAAGTTTTTGCATCTGGTAAAATGAAAAGAATAACCAGACTAAAGAAGGAAAGAAATGAACAAATATATTGACAAATTAGGTGGATTATCAGTAGTGTGTTTCAGGGATTCAAGTGGCACTACAGCTACCAGTCATTATTTCATAATCCTTGGAGAACTGAAGGCAGCCATGGACTCTGAGTATTACATACTTTGAGGAAAGCTATTCATTAAAAAGCCCACTTACTTTAGCTCCATTAGTAAGAAAGATATAGGGGGGGAAATATGACAAAAACCACAATGAACTAAATACTGATTACATGCATTGGATGCATAGCATCCTCCATTATGAAGCTTCATGAAACATTCTTACTAGTAACAAGCAGAACTTTCAATGTAGTAAGAATGCTGCTAGATGCTTCTAGTTTAGTTTTACAGGTGAAGAAATTAAGGCTTATAAAAGTTAAGTGACTTGTACAAAAGTAAACCTGAACTGCTTTTACCCTTTTCCTCTGAAAAGTTGGATTATGCTTTGAGGTTTATGCTATTAACACACTGAAAAGGTATGACCTAGACTAGGTTTTGAACCTATTGTACTAGATATAATACTTACATAAAGTGCAAAGCAAATTGAGTTACTTCTGATGACCAAACTTTTCTTCCTCCTGGGCATCCAGCTAGCCTACATTCCTGGACACTGCAGTGAAATGATTAATGAGAAATATAATGAATTCTAGTTAATAGAAATTCGGTAGATATGATATACGCTACCTTCAGGGCTTATGGCCAAGAGGAACCAGTCCTTGGAGAAGGACATCATGCTTAAAAGGGTGGAGGGACAGTGTAAGAGGAAGATCTTGGGTGAGATGGACTGACTGAGTGATTGGGTAATAGGGATAGGTGTGTTTGAGTTTGGCTCAAGATAGAGCATGGTTCACAGTTATTGCACAGAGGGAATCTATAAGTTGCAAGCAACTCGACAGCACATAACCACAATACCATGTCCAAGATTAACCCCAGACCACAGAATGCTAGGAAATTTCATCCTTCACTTAACAACAACAACAACAAAGATAACATAGAGAGAACTACATTGGCCTAGTGGACAGGAAGTTATGCCACCAAGCCCAAGATGGGTGATTTTAATCTGCGGCCCTCAGGCCTGTTTTAAACTGTTTTTTGTCAAACATTCTTCTTGGTCAGATAGCCCTGGTCTGTGCATTGCTGTACAGGTAACTCGTGGTTGTTGTGATGCTAAACACTGTGACACTGATGTGCCAAATGCGATAATGGTTACCCATGGTGGACAGTGTTTGGTGGAGCTCCCTGATTAAAACAAGCTGGGAAGCAGGAGTGGTATCCACTTCCGAAATAGCTTGCCTCTGGAAACTCGATGAACAGTGCTCAGGCCTTTCATTCTTAGGGTCACTGTGAGTCATCTACAACTCAACAGCACTTAATAACAACAATATCACTTTTTAGAGATGATTCATACCACTAGTCAGAAACATCCATTTTAGCTTCTATCTATGTGAGGAAAAATTCCTGTTTTGTTAAAAAACTGAGTTTTAAGAGTCTGTATATTATGGAATTTAAATTACTTCAGAAAGCTTTTTTTCCTCAATGTCACACTCAACAGTTCTGGGATTGAGATTATCAGAACTTTTGTGGGAGAAAAAGGAACTCTGTTAGCTTAATAGGTTACATGTTTGGTTATCAATAATATAGAAGGTCTAATCCACTAGGTAGGACTCATGGCTCACAAGTAGTCATTGAATTCAACAGAAAGGCAATCTAAAATCCAATGAAATACTGCAAAGGTTTTTCTGTATTTCTTGACCTTTGACACCCTGTGAAAAGCTGGTTACATGTCCATGTGTCCCAGTTTGCCCAGGACAGTCCAAGTTAGTGTCTGTTGTCTAGACCTAGTTATTAATAGTGTCCCCTTTCTTTCTTCAGAGTGTCCCAGTTTACATGATAAATTATATGATCAACTTTGTTTGGGACCAAACTTCAGGAACAAAATACAGACTTATCTAGTCACTCCTTATCATCCGATGCTCATTTAGGGTTACTGATCCCTTTCCACCATCAAAAAAGTTATGTTGATGAAGCAGAAAATGACGTTCTTTTCTTTAAGTTCACTTGACTATTCGATTATACTTTGGATGATCCTGTTACTCAGTCACCCTCTTCCACCCTCATCTAGAAATAGAACAAAAAGAAAAAATATTATCTTAAACATAAGTGACAATTTTAGATCTCGGTTATGCAATTATGTTACTACAATCCCAAACTCAACTAGCTGTGAAATAGCATGGGGCTAAGAGCACAGATTTTAGTCATTAAATAGACATGGTTACCATCCTGTTTACACCACTTGCCAGCACTGAAATCTTACATGAGTGTGAAATAGGGGCAATAATAGTGACTAATTCATAGAAAGAAACGTTGGCACCTTAGTGCATACATAACTTAGCAGACTGGAAAAAGTGTTGGCAGTTCAAATCCACAAGTACCTCATTGTTGTTGTTGTTGTTACGTGCCGTCGAGTTGCTTGTGACTCATAGCGAACCTATGAACAACAGCCCTAGACTCTGTTCTATCCTGTGTCAATCGCACTGTCTCCGACACACCCATTCCAATTACCCCAGTCACTGAATCAATCCACCTCACAGAGGGCCTTCCTCTCCTGCACTGTCCCTCCATCTTACCAAGCATGATGTCCCTCTCCAAGGACCTCTCCCTACTTACAACATGTCCAAAGTATGTTAGACGAAGTCTCAGAATCCTTGCCTCTAAGGAGCTGCCCAGTTTAACCCTCTCCAGGATGAATCTGTTTGTTCTCCTGGAAGCCCATGTTACCCTCAATACCCTTCTCCAGCACCACAACTCAAAGGCATCAAATTTTCCTTCTATCCTCCCTACTCATTGTCCAACTCTCTGATGTATAATAAGTGCCTGTATCAGATACACCTTATTTTTCAGAGAGACACCATTGCTCTTCAGTACTTTGGAGAGGTCCCTAACAGCAGACTTTCCCATCACAATGTGGTT